>NC_053431.1:41619600-41830429 GCF_007990345.1 Gossypium hirsutum | reverse complement strand
GTGATAAACGAGCTACCGGCCTTTGGCTGAGTTGATCTTTTGTGTATGTACATAAGGGTTGATAATGTGAAGCAAGTACGATATCGTAAATTTGTGCATATGAAATTATCCGTTTAGCTATATGAATGCTATACTTTTGTTGTGCTGGAATTCCTTGCTCAAAACTTACTAAGCATAAATTGCTTACTCCGTTTCATTGCTCCTCTGTTTTATAGATTTGGTTCTCCAGCTATCGGACTCGGGATCTTGAAGTCAAAGTCGCCCACACTATCAAAGCCCCCCCTTTGGTACAATTTTGGTTGAACTTCGAATGGCATGTATAGGACTACCCGTTTGTTGTGGGTCGTGGACCCTTTGGACTTGTATAAATTTTGGATAGCCATGCGAAAATGGCTTATATGTGTTTGAGTATAATGTTATAATCATTTGGTGTGGATATGCTTGATAAGGATTGGCCACGGGGATGGTTAATCACTTTCATAAATTGTGCTATTTATGCAAAAAGGGCTAGTTGAATCATGGAAACCATGAAATAGGTAAAGTCTACCTTAAAGGCAGATGCTGACAGCAGCAGTGATGTAGATTTGGAAAATCACTAAAAATAGTAGGAATGGAATTAAATAGTGAATAAATTATGTAAACAAACCTTGATGAATCTACTTTCATAGGAAAGTAACGAAACAATCATACGGACAGTATGTTAAGAGATATTCAGGTTCTCGTGAGACAGGGCCAGAACGGTTTCTGGATTCCCTGTTCCGACTTTGGAAATTCATTATAAATTAACCAGAGATAATTAGGAGTCATACCATATATGTATAGATTCCTCTCTGAGTCTAGTTTCTATAGAAACAAACGGCATCAGTATTGGAGCCCTGTAAAAGGAGATATCCAAGTCGTAATGCGCAAAGGTCAGGGTAGTCGATCCCTGTAACATGGGAGACTTTGACTAATAAACTGTACTAATTGGCCCGACCAAAAATTCTAGAAAAAAATATGTAGATGGGCATATGAGTCTAGTTTCAGGGAAAAATCACAAAACTGATTTTCAAGTTGTGAAACTCAAGATATGATTTTAAAGCGACTAGTATGCAGATTGGCAGTGTCTGGGAAATATTTTTTATAAGGGGTTTAAAGTCTGTTAACACCTCGTGTTCGACTCCGGTGTCGGTCTCGGGTTCGGGGTGTTACATTTGATTGGTATCAGAGCTACGGTTTAGTCGATTCTAGGACTACCGTAATGCGTTGGGTCTAGCTATACATGCCATTTTATGTGATTACTTGATAGTGTGGTGATTTCTGACAATTGTAAATGTGTTTATTTATAGTAATGGATCCCGATCCCGACCGAGAGGTAGCTGATGATCTTGAGAGTGTAGCGCCTGCTCCCGCACAAGGGACAGCGCCTGCGGACTCTCAACCTAATGCTAGTAACCCGAATGATGAAGCTAGACAAGCTTTCTATAGCGTGATGAATGATTGGTTCAACCAATACATTCGAACTAATACGGCTGTCCCACAACCTCCATTCCCAACTAATACCACCCCCGCACCTACAATACCTTCGGTAACTGACCAAATAAGGTCAAATAAGCCCCCAGTTGACAGAATCCGAAAACATGGGGCTACTGAATTTAAGGCTACGGATAGCGACGATGCCGAGCAAGCTGAATTTTGGTTGGACAACACTATCCGGGTACTCGATGAGCTATCTTGTACACCCGATGAATGCCTAAAGTGTACTATCTCCTTGCTACGTGATTCTGCCTACTATTGGTGGAGTACTCTGACTTCTGTTGTGCCCCGAGAGCAAGTAACTTGGGAGTTTTTCCAAACCGAGTTTCGGAAAAAGTATATCAGTCAGAGATTTATTGATCAAAAACGGAAGGAATTTCTTGAGCTTAAGCAAGGTTCCATGTCAGTTACTGATTACGAGCGAAAATTTGTTAGACTTAGTAGATACGCTCGGGAATGTGTTTCGTCCGAGGCTATCATGTGTAAACGCTTCGAGGATGGGCTGAATGAAGATATAAAAACGTTCGTTGGCGTTCTTGAAATACGAGAGTTCGTAGTACTGGACGAGCGAGCTTGTAAAGCCGAAGAGCTTAGAAAAGAAAAACAAAAAGTTGATGAGGGAACTGGAGAGTTTCGTAAAAGATCTTCGGGAAAGTCTCTTCAACAGGCATCGAAGAAATTTCGAGATGATGTGGGCTGGTCGAGAGGCACTTCGGGCCTTTTTAGACGAGATCGTGATCGACCCCCTTGGGTACACGAGGCACTTCGGTCGCCAGTGTTGGGAATGAACGTCGAGACAGAACGAAATGTCGATATTGCGGTAAATGGCATTCGGGGAGTTGTAGATTCCCTGACCGCTCCTGTTACAAGTGCGGATCGGTTGACCACTTCATTAAAGATTGCCCGAGGTTGTCTGAACAGAATGTAAATCAGAGTGGGAAACCGGGTGCTACCACTGCTCGAGGTAGACCATCTGGAAATACGGGCAATGCTGGTGGTGGTCAGAGAGGATCTAGAGATGCTACGACCAAATCCGAGGCTCGTGCGCCTGCTAGAGCTTATGCTATACGTGCCCGCGAGGATGCTTCTTCGCCTGATGTTATTACCTGTACTTTTACACTCTTTGATACTAATGTAATTGCTTTGATTGACCCCGGTTCTACTCATTCTTACATATGTGAAACCTTAGCATCCAGTAAGACTTTACCTATTGAGTCTACTGAGTTCGTAATTCGGGTGTCAAATCCCTTGGGTCGTTACGTGCTTGTCGACAAAGTGTGTAAGAATGTCCCCTAGAAATTCGAGGTTCCTGTTTTCCGGCGGACTTGATGCTTTTGCCGTTTGATGAATTTGATGTTATTCTTGGTTTGGATTGGTTGACCGCGCATGATGCGGTTGTGAATTGCAAAAGCAAGACTATTGATTTGAGGTGCGCAAATAACGAAGTAATCCGAGTTGAGTCTACGGACTTGGAGAGGATGCCAGCTGTAATATCAGCAATGTTGGCCCAGAAATATGTAAGAAAAGGGTGCGAAGCATACCTTGCGTATGTACTGGATGACAAAGAATTAGACAAGAAACCCGAATCTGTGCCGGTGGTTTGTGAATACCCGGATGTTGTTCCTGAAGAATTACCGGGTTTACCACCTGTTCGGGAGGTAGAGTTTGGTATTGAGCTTGTACCTGGGACTACGCCGATTTCGATAGCTCCGTATCGTATGGCACCAACCGAGTTAAAAGAGTTGAAAGCTCAGTTGCAAGAATTGACGAATAGAGGTTTTGCTCGACCAAGTTTCTCACCTTGGGGTGCACCAGTATTGTTCGTGAAAAAGAAGGACGGAACCATGAGGTTGTGCATTGACTATGGTCAACTGAATAAAGTGACGATAAAGAACAAATATCCGTTGCCGCGCATCGATGATTTGTTCGACCAACTGAAGGGAGCCTCAATGTTCTCAAAAATGGATTTGAGATCGGGCTATTATCAGTTGCGAATTCGAGATTCGGACATACCCAAAACTGCTTTCAGAACGAGATATGGTCACTACGAGTTCTTAGTGATGCCGTTTGGGCTCACTAATGCCCCTGCGGTATTTATGGATTTGATGAATCGGATCTTCAGACCATATTTGGATCGGTTCGTAGTTGTGTTCATTGATGACATCTTGGTCTATTCAAGAGATGAGACCGAACATGCTGAGCACCTGAGACTAGTGTTGCAAATTTTGCGGGATAAGCAGTTATATGCTAAGTTCAGTAAGTGTGAGTTCTGGTTAAGAGAGGTTAGCTTCTTGGGTCATGTGGTATCCGCATCGGGTATTCGAGTTGACCCGAGCAAAGTTTCAGCCATACTTAACTGGAAGCCTCCAAGAAATGTTATCGAAGTTCGGAGCTTCCTGGGACTCGCCGGTTATTACCGACGATTTGTCAAAGGTTTCTCGATGATAGCCACACCAATGACGAAGCTACTTCAAAAGGATGTTAAGTTCGAATGGACGGAGAAATGTCAGAAAAGTTTCGATCAACTGAAAACTCATTTGACTGAAGCTCCAATTTTAGTGCAACCCGAATCAGGCAAAGAGTTTGTCATTTATCGTGACGCATCCCTACTTGGGTTGGGTTGCGTATCGATGCAAGAAGGTCGAGTTGTGGCCTATGCGTCGAGACAATTAAAGCCACATGAGAAAAATTATCCGACCCATGATCTTGAACTAGCTGCCATCGTATTTGCTTTAAAAATATGGCGACATTGCTTATTTGGTGAAAAATGCCATGTATTTTCGGATCACAAAAGTTTCAAATATTTGATGACTCAAAGAGACTTAAATCTGCGACAAAGACGTTGGCTTGAGTTGTTGAAAGATTACGAGCTTGTCATTGATTTCCACCCGGGAAAGGCTAATGTGGTTGCGGACGCCTTAAGCCGGAAGTCATTGGTTGCTTTACGAGCAATGAATGTGCATTTGTCTGTTCTACCTGACAATGTGTTAGTTGCTGAATTAAAAGCCAAACCATTATTGATTCATCAAATTCGTGAAGCCCAGAAAGTTGATGATGAATTGGTTGCAAAACGGGCTAACTGTGCTCCAAACAAGGAATCGGAGTTTCAAATTGATGATGATGATTGTTTGAGGTTCAGAAGTCGTTTGTGTGTTCCAAGGAGTTCGGAACTCATTTCGATGATTCTGAATGAAGCCCATTGTAGCCGAATGTCAAGTCACCCGGGGAGTACGAAAATGTACAACGATTTGAAACGTTGGTTTTGGTGGCATGGTATGAAACGAGACATCTCCGACTTTGTTTCGAGATGTTTAATATGTCAACAAGTGAAAGCGGAACATCAAGTGCCTTCAGGATTACTTCAGCCGATCATGATACCCGAGTGGAAATGGGATCAAGTCACAATGGACTTTGTGTCCGGACTGCCATTGTCAACAAGTAAGAAGGATGCGATTTGGGTTGTTGTCGATAGACTGACTAAGTCGGCTCACTTTATCCCCGTGTGTATGGATTTTTCATTGGATAGACTAGTTGAATTGTACGTTTCTCAGATTGTGAGATTACACGGGGTACCTATTTCTATCGTGTCGGATAGAGATCCGAGATTCACCTCGCGATTTTGGACGAAATTGCAAGAAGCTTTGGGTACCAAGCTGCATTTTAGCACTGCTTTTCATCCCCAAACCGATGGTCAATCCGAGCGGATAATTCAGATACTTGAGGATATGTTGAGATGTTGCATCCTCGAGTTCAGTGGTTCATGGGAACGGTATTTACCTTTGATTGAATTCGCTTACAATAATAGTTTTCAATCAAGTATTAAGATGGCACCTTACGAGGCTTTGTACGGTCGTAAATGCCGTACACCATTGTTTTGGACCGAGCTCGGTGAAAGTAAAATTTTCGGAGTTGATTTGATTAAGGATGCCGAACAGAAAGTAAAGGTAATCCGTGAAAGTCTGAAAGCAGCCACAGATCGTCAAAAATCGTACGCGGATTTGAAACGAAAGGACATTGAATATCAGGTGGGAGATAAAGTGTTCCTTAAAGTTTCGCCTTGGAAAAAGGTACTCAGGTTTGGCCGTAAGGGCAAGTTGAGCCCGAGATTCATTGGGCCGTACGAAATCTCCGAACGAGTTGGTCCGGTTGCGTATAGATTGATTTTGCCCCCTGAGCTTGAAAAGATTCACGACGTCTTTCATGTTTCGATGCTTCGACGCTATCGATCTGATCCATCGCACATAATTAGCCCATCAGAGGTTGAAATTCAAGCCGATATGAGTTATGAAGAAGAGCCGATGCGTATCCTAGCTCGTGAAGTGAAGGAGTTGCGAAACAAAAGGGTTCCGTTAGTAAAGGTGTTATGGCTCAAACACGGGATCGAGGAAGCTACTTGGGAAACCGAGAGCTCGATGAAAGAACAATACCCAAACCTATTCACCGGTAAGATTTTCGGGGACGAAAATTTCTTATGTGGGGGAGAGTTGTGACAGCCCTAATGTGACCCTAGTCGGGAAGTGGTTTCGGGACCACAAAACCGAGTCATAAAAATAATTGATTTCCATATTCTATGCTTATTATGTGTGTACATGAGTATGTGGAAGTTTCATTCTCCAATTTTGCCAATTGCATGAGAAATTATTAAATAGGGATTGATATGAGACATGGTGAAAATATGATAGGCTAATTTAAAATGGTCTATTAATGCATGTTGTGAAAATGATGGGTTTGCATGTCAAATTACCCAAAATTTCAGCTAGTGGTTGGCCATGCTATGGGTGGAAACATGTTGGGAACATGTTGGCCTAGTGAGGTATGTAGGAAAAAAATAAAATAAGGGGCATGGGCATAAAATAATGAAAAGGAGTATGATGAATACAAAAAAAAATGTGTGTAGTTGTTTCCCCCCCCCATTGCCGTGAGCTAAAGAAAAGAAAGGAGAAAATTTTTGTTCATCCTTTCTCATCTTCATTTAGCCGAAACTAGAAAGAAAAAAACAAAGAAAAAAAAAATGCTCATCCTTTGGTTCATCCTTGGCCAAAAATTTTAAGGAGGAAGGAAGAAGAAAGGTTGAAGAGGTTCGGCCATGCATGTAGCTAGGCTAAGGTATGTTTGATGATGTTCCATGAGATGCATGCATGTTTTAGTTGTTAGCTTGAGTTCTACCTAGCCCATGGTCTAAATCTTGCTATGTGATGGAAATGACACTCGGCCATGGATGCATCATTCTTGGTTGATGTTTGATGTTGTGGTGATGAGGCATGAGGATGAGTTAAGATTCAGCCTAGGTGGAGTTTGTGTTAATGCCATTGCATGCTAAATATGAAGCTTGTTAATGATGCATGTGATGGTGGCTTGATGATTCTTGAACCTCCTTTTTAGCATTTTTGAGTGAGCACATATGTGCATTGGTTGTTAAATGGAGAAGAATCGGCTAGCAAGTTGTGTGCTAAGGCCGAATATAACTTTTGCATGTTAATGAGCAATGCATGTGTTAAATTGATGGAAAGGGAGAGGATGCTTTACTAGTGTGTATATGTGTGTATTAGCCAAGTTTTGAACTTGAAACAAAAGGGTGTTTAGTCAATACAAGTGACCATACTTGTAGAATGTATTAAGTGTTGAAATCGGCCCCAAAATAGACATGCATATTCGGCCAAGGGGGAAAAATTAGCTAAAATGTTGAGTTTGATTCATGATTCCGTACATATGTGACTTTAATGTCTAATATATAAATATGGGCTAAGTGCCTTGTGTTCCTCTTTTCGATGCTAAATGATTAAATCAATTTATTTGTTTATTTAAGCTCAAGAGCAAAGGGGAACTAAATCCGATAAAGGGAAGGAAAAAGTGGTCGAATAGCTATCGGAATCGTTCGACAACACCCGACGTAAGTTCTTGAGTAAGAGAGCTTAAATTATGATGTGATTAGATCATGTTTTAAGCAAATTAAAATCATGCTCTTTGTGTGGCTATTGAGCCGAATTTGCAAGAATGATAAATGTCTTGTGTTTGAGTTTTGCTAACGAAAATGAAATACGAATGGGCCATGATTTATTGTTAAATGTGCATGGTTATTTGAATGATGTCCGGGCTAAGTCCCGAAGGCTTGTGCTAAGTGACAATATCCGGACTAAGATCCGAAGGCATTTGTGCGAGATACTAATTCCGGGCTAAGCCCGAAGGCATTTGTGCGAGATACTAATTCCGGGCTAAGCCCGAAGGCATTTGTGCGAGATACTAATTCCGGGCTAAGCCCGAAGGCATTTGTGCGAGTTACTAAATCCGGGTTAAGTCCCGAAGGCATTTGTGCGAATTACTATAACCGGGCTATGTCCCGAAGGCATTTGAACGAGGAGCTATATCCGGTTAAATTCCGAAGGTACGTGATTTGGGAATGAATGAACTTGCTGTAAAATTCCAGTTAATACTCTCGAAACATCCCAACATTGAGGTATGTTTCGTATGTGCTTGAATTTAGTTGAGCCCTTACAAATAAGTATTCGCTCAGTTGATAAACGAGCTACCGGCCTTTGGCTGAGTTGATCTTTTGTGTATGTACATAAGGGTTGATAATGTGAAGCAAGTACGATATCGTAAATTTGTGCATATGAAATTATCCGTTTAGCTATATGAATGCTATACTTTTGTTGTGCTGGAATTCCTTGCTCAAAACTTACTAAGCATAAATTGCTTACTCCGTTTCATTGCTCCTCTGTTTTATAGATTTGGTTCTCCAGCTATCGGACTCGGGATCTTGAAGTCAAAGTCGCCCACACTATCAAAGCCCCCCCTTTTGGTACAATTTTGGTTGAACTTCGAAATGGCATGTATAGGACTACCCGTTTGTTGTGGGTCGTGGACCCTTTGGACTTGTATAAATTTTGGATAGCCATGCGAAAATGGCTTATATGTGTTTGAGTATAATGTTATAATCATTTGGTGTGGATATGCTTGACAAGGATTGGCCACGGGGATGGTTAATCACTTTCATAAATTGTGCTATTTATGCAAAAAGGGCTAGTTGAATCATGGAAACCATGAAATAGGTAAAGTCTACCTTAAAGGCAGATGCTGACAGCAGCAGTGATGTAGATTTGGAAAATCACTAAAAATAGTAGGAATGGAATTAAATAGTGAATAAATTATTTAAACAAACCTTGATGAATCTACTTTCATAGGAAAGTAACGAAACAATCATACGGACAGTATGTTAAGAGATATTCAGGTTCTCGTGAGACAGGGCCAGAACGGTTTCTGGATTCCCTGTTCCGACTTTGGAAATTCATTATAAATTAACCAGAGATAATTAGGAGTCATACCATATATGTATAGATTCCTCTCTGAGTCTAGTTTCTATAGAAACAAACGACATCAGTATTGGAGCCCTGTACAAGGAGATATCCAAGTCGTAATTCGCAAAGGTCAGGGTAGTCGATCCCTGTAACATGGGAGACTTTGACTAATAAACTGTACTAATTGGCCCGACCAAAAATTCTAGAAAAAAATATGTAGATGGGCATATGAGTCTAGTTTTAGGGAAAAATCACGAAACTGATTTTCGAGTTGTGAAACTCAAGATATGATTTTTAAAGAGACTAGTACGCAGATTGGCAGTGTCTGGGAAATATTTTTTATAAGGGGTTTAAAGTCTGTTAACACCTCGTGTTCCACTCCGGTGTCGGTCTCGGGTTCGGGGTGTTACAGCTAATATACATTCGTTTTCAAAATAACTAACTTCAAAGCCAGCCTATACATGCCATAATTTAAGTTTAACGTATAAGGTACCAAAGTAGTAAATAATGTGATGAGCTCAACTGACAGTCCCCATGCTTGTAGCTTCACTCCAAAATCTATAAAACAAAGACAAATATACACACAATAAGCTATTTAAGCTTAGTAAGTCATAAGCAAACTAAAACCGATAATCTAGTCAACTTATTTTAACCAACCAAATTACAATATCATTATCAAGTTTATTCTCAACTTTCAACTTCAATAATAATATACCTGTACACATTTATCTATTACCTTAGCCGAATGTTCACAAGCTTAAGTCATCAAATCATTATTAAATTTGTATTAGTCAAGCTGTCTTTATAAAACCCTATACACATACCTTTGTATACATAAGCTCGTATATCACCATAACTACATATACCTAAGCTTGATATGTAACTGAATATACATAGTCTCATATATATGCACATAGTTAGGGATCGTTACATTGATACACAATCTCCCTAGTCACAAGCCGAATATACATACTAATCTCACATTGACTCAACATATGTATAACATATAACTTGTAACAAATATCAAGTAATTTACTTACCCTTTTACCAATAGCCAACAAACGAATTCATACCTGGCTATTTAGCTCTTTATACATATCCGTACACGATTTACCTGTTCCTGATGAACCATTAGAAATTGGATAGGAAACACAAATAATCACATAAATCGTACAATGCCAACATCCCAGACGTGGTCTTACATGTAGCCACATATTGATGCCACTGTCCTAGACAGGGTTTTACTCGTAAACACATATCGAAGTCTGAAATCGATGCCATAGACTTACTTGCACACATACATCGGAATCCTATGTCATGACATATGTATCCTAGCTATTCCTAATGTAACACCCCTTACCCGTATCCGAAGTCGGGCTAAGGTACGAGGCGTTACCAGACAAACATACAAACATTAAACTAAAATACGAGCCATAAAATTTTATTCATATTTCAAAGCATTCATTCTCTTACACATAGTCCCTTATTTGAGTCTACGGAGCCCAAAACATACTTTAGAAAGGGTTTGGGACTAAACCGAGAACTTACAAAAATCTTGGAAATTTCATGCTTTAAGGCTCCACACGCCCGTGTCCCAAAGTCGTGTTCCATACACGGCTGAGACACATGGTCGTGTCTCTGCCTGTGTGGAATATACCTTGGCTATTTTCCAAGCTTTGGTCAACCTTGATCTCTTACACACTTATACAAAATCAAAAGCATATAACATGGTATTCATTTAATGATTAAACATCCTCAATTAAACCACAAACATAGCATTTGTATGTCATCATACATGTGTCTCTCATACTCATTTTACCTTGTTTATTATATTACCACTTATACATTTATACCAAGATTATCATCTTACCAAATATCTTCAGCTTAATCATCAAGCATTCATATTTAAAGCTAGATCATATCTTTATAAAATACCACGATTCAGATGCACAGAATAACATGTTTGCCTAAAACATTTCAATTCAATTCCATACCCAACAAGCATTACATTGAGACTAGTCATATATATATATACATGTCATGATACATAACATTCTCTTTTTGTTTTCTTATAAACACATATCATTTATTTCATTATATCAATATTTCATATACCATAGTTTCCATGTATTCCACATATATTTATTTTCCTCCTCCTCCTCTCCATTCCACATCCTTAATGTATATAGCATTCTTGTAAGTACGATTTCACAATTTACTAATAAATGTTCACATCAAACTGTCCACACGAGTCATAGTCACTTAATTATTTATAATTCGAGCTACAGAGCTCCAAATTAAGATCTGTAAATTTCCTCTGAAACTAGACTCATATATCTTTCCACCATAAAATTTTCATAATTTTTGGTGTAGCCAATTAGTACAGTTTATTCATTAAAATTTCCCCTGTTTCACTTTCTGACAGTTCTGACCTCTCTTCACTAAAAAATAATTATCTCACAGTACAGAACTCAGATAATGTTCTTGTTGATTTATCTTGAAAATAGGCTCATTATGGATTTTAAAAATATAATTTTGAGTCTCTAATTATTTTTCTCCAAATTTTTGTGATTTTCCAAAGTCAGAACAGGGGATCACGTAATCATTCTGAATCAGTCTCACAAAAACATAAATATATCAAACTATATAACTCCTTTGCTTTCTATATTTCTTTTATATGAAAATAGACTCATTAATACTTAATTTGATATCTCATTCAGTCTCTGATTCAATTTATAATATTTTTGGTGATTTTTCAAAATCACATCACTGCTACTATCCAAAACAGTTTTATTGCTAATTCACTCTTTCACACTTTCTTTGTATTAACCTCATTTTAACATACATATCACAAATCATTTTCACCACAATTCATACATCACAAGTATAGGCCCATGATCACAAGGTCACCATAAAATCATCCTCATGTATAACTTACTCGTTTATAACCTTACCACATCCTGGTCACTTAATGAACACATCATTCACATAACCAAGTTCCTGCACTTATTCATCACAAAACTCACAAAGCAATACATAGAGAGTCTCCCGTTGAACACTTCGGATCAATCCTCGATACTTGGTGGTTTCAGCACATAGCTCCACCCATCATATAGTTCGGCTCTCTTGTACACATGGTGAACACTTAGTACCACCCATGTGACCTAGCCAGTTTATCTCGTAGCTCTCTTGTCTACATGGTGTCCTTCACTTGGAACCACGCATGCGACCTAGCTACATATATCCCGTAGCTCTCTTGTCTACATGGTCACCCATGCGACCTAGCTACATCATAATGTCTTGTAGCTCTCTTGTACACATGATGTGCACTCAGCACTATACATGTGACCTAGCTACATACCATCTGTATCATCCAATCTTTCCGAAGGTTCAACCGGGATTTCTCTCTCTTTTCCAACAATTTCAGCAATCAAGCAATTATCCAAAAACATATTTCCAATATTTTTATAAAATATCATAATACAAGTAATAGTGATGTATTACTTACATATAAACTTACATCTCATTTAATATCAACGCAATAACATTAAATTACACATTGTCTTATTAAAAATCATATGAACTTACAATTTCCCATAATATCCATAATCATAGAAATCACATTTATGTATGATAATTCAATGCACTTCATGTACCATAGACATATTTTTAAATCAATTCATAAACTTGGCACCATAATCATTTAATTTAACATAATTCAATTAATTCACTAAATTTAACTTTCAAATATAAATTACAGCATTATTGTTGTATTATTATCATACCAACTTACATACTTTCAACACCTCGGAGATCATAGTAAATATATCAATTTACATTGAAACATGCATAAATTAATGCTTATTATACATATGAACTTACCTTGATATTAAAACGGCCATTTTACCAACTTTCCCAATTTTCGATTTTTCTCTCATTCTAGGTTCAAATCTCATTTTCCGGGATCTAAAACATCATATTTTACTTATTTAATTAATGTACTATTCAAAACAGTCCTTAACTCAAACTTTGGAAAAATTACAATTTTGCCCCTAAACTTTTGCATATTTACACTTTTGCCCCTAGGCTCGGGAATTAAACTTCATCCCTTATTCTTATGTTTTATGACATGATGACCACTTTTCCCTTCTATGGCAACATCAAATTCTCACTCTAACATATACTTATGACTATTAGGTATTTTTACCGATTAAGCCTTTTTGCTCGTTTTCACTTAAAACCGAGTAGCACAAGTTGTCTAACATAACTTAAAACCTCATATTATATCATAAAACACCAGAATACACAAATTTTACCTATGGGTATTTTTCCAAATATGAACCCTAGGTTGAATTATTGCTAGCATAAGCTAAATCAAGTTACCGGACTCAAAAAACGTAAAGAACTTGAAAAACGGGGTTACTTACAATTGAGCTTGGGAAGCTTGAAAACCCTAGCCATGGAGCCTCCCTTGGTATACACGTCCATGGTGAAGAAGATGAGCAAAATTGGCTTTTAATTTTGTATTTTAATTCATTTTACCCTTAAATGACCAAAACATCCTTACTACTAAACTTTCCAAAAATTCCATCCATGTCCAATTTTTGTCCATAACTTAGAAATTGGTCAAATTGCTATTTAAGACCTCCTAATTAATATTTCAAATCAATTTCATACTAGAAACTTCTAGAATGCAAGTTTTGCAACTTATTCAATTTAATCCCTAACTTCGAATTAAGCACTTTATGCATAGAATTTCTTCACGAAATTTTCACACAATCATGCAATCATATCATAGACCTCAAAATAATCATAAAATAATTATTTATATCTCAAATTTTGTGGTCCCGAAACCTCTGTTCCAACTAGACCTAATTTTGGGCTATTACACCTAAGGTTCATACAGGGCTTTCGGACGCCGTAACTCAGTCAAAACGAATGCTCATACATGATTACCAAGCTTATACATATTTGGCAAATTGCATTTATAATATCATGTATTTCTATAACGCCCCAAATTTCTGGGAATTCTGTAAAGGTTGTAAAATTTAAAATTCTGTGTTCTGTTTGTTATGTGTAGGATTAATCATGTTGGTGGGCCTCTAGAAGGCCCAAGCTTAGGATAAAACCTGGTAGTTTTAATTAAATTTAATTCTATAAGAGAAAGGAGTTCTGATAAATTGGGTTTTTATGAATTATTTGTGAAAAGTGGATCACAAGGAAGCAAGTGGTAAAGTGGCATGTAACGCCACTGGGAAGGATGTTAGTGGCGTGTGGAAGCTTGGGGAGGACCCAGGTTCAAGTCACAATGACAGCAAATTAAGTGATTAATTTTTATGTACAGAAAAGGGAAGTAATGGAACTAAAATAAAAGTCTGTCAAGAAGAGTTTAAGAAGGTAAGGGGATTGAATAAGGATAAAGATAAGGGAGGAAATCTAGGAGCTGATCAAGGAGCAAGAGGTGGCCGGCCAAGGGACTCTAGCATGGGAAATTCGGCTAGGTATTGTAGTAGTGGGAATTTCGGCATTTGGGGTGTGTTGTGCCGAAATTCTGATTATCTTTTCTTCTCCTCTTCCTTCTCCGTAGCCGAACCCTTCTATCTCTTTACTCTTCATCACATCCTTAATCTTTTTATTTTTAGCCTTATAAGCCGAACATCATAAAAAGCCGAAATCCCGAAAGCTTATTCTTTTTGTGCCGATTTCTTATAACCAAAACCACGTCTCTTCCCTTCATCATTTGTGGCCGATTCACCAGCCCTCTAAAACCTCAATTTTTGACGACAAGACCATAGCAAAACCCTCTCGTTTTACCTTTCTAAACACAAGTTGCAAAAAAAGCCGAAAAACCCCACATTAAAAGGGACTTGGCCGAATACTGAAGTTATTGAAATATCGACTTTTGTTATCATCTGCGGGCTTAGATCTACATCGAGATCGAGTGGGAAACTCATTGGAATCAGTCACTAAGGAATCGGTGGTAAGTCTTCGCCAAAACTTAGTCTTCTTACATATTTTAGGAAAAGCCGAAATCCCTAAAAGTTAGGGAGGTTGTTGATTTGGACTTGTAACCCTGAGGGGTTGTAATAACTATTTTGTTTTGGTAATAGCGTGATTTAGAGGCGGTTGATCAAGGGCTTCGACAGGTGGAACTATCGGATCTTTGGAGTTAACCATCTTTCGGCAGTAAGGTAAGAGCAATAAGGGTTTTTGGCATGTTTGGCCGAATGTGGTAAGGGACTAGATACTCAATTGTATTTTTGATATTTGGAGTAATAGTAAGTGATTCAATTGTAGGCAGTTCGGGTGTAGATCTCGACGAGGAAATCCCGAAAACAGGTGTGTAACCGACACCCTTTCATAGGCTAGATCGGCAAAAGCCGAAAAGCCGAAATGCCAAAAAATCAGTATTTTGGGCACTTACGAGTGTACGAATGCTCGTAAGACGTATGGGTAATTATTACTGGTAATCGGAAGTGATAAAACTGTGGTACGCACGATTTCGTGCGTTTTGATATTTTGGGCTTAATGGGCCAAAACTAGGTTAATGGGCCAACGTGCCCAATTCGGTAAGAACGCTCGGTAAGTGTTTCTGGCTAAACGTAATAGCTACGATATGCATGAAAACCTTAGAAATAGTTAGATTTACTTGAATACCCCTTTGAATGCAAAATTACCATTATACCCCTATGTATGCTAAATGACCTTTATACCCCTGGGGTTAATTTTGTCTGAAAAGCATGATGAATTAAATCTGTATGATGCATGCCATGAATGTATATCTGTTGCATGGGGACATAGGTTATATTATGGAGGAAGCGTCCTGGTGGCTATGCCACAAATTATCTGTTCTGGTGGCCCTGCCACAAATTATCTGTTCTGGTGGCACTGCCACAAAATATCTGTATCTGGTGACTCTGTCACATTTCTGTATATGGCAGCCATGCTGCATATTTCTGTGGCGTGTAGCGGTTGCGTGGGTCGAGTAGTCTCCCCACATGGTGAAAGGATGGTATGGGGGTGTATGTGGTTAGATATGGTTGGGTTTCTACATAAGCATGATATATCTGTTCTGGTCTGTTCTGGGCCTACGGGCTTTATTCTGATATCTGTTCTAGGCTGAGGCCAACTTATTCTGTCTCTGTGGTTTGAACTGATTTAGGCTATGGTTGGGTTGAATTACACACTGAGTTTTCCAAAACTCACCCCTTATTTTCATCCTCGTAGGTAATCCTCAACCATAGTGGGCTTGGAGCTGTGAGGGATTTGGACGGCCACATGTTTCTACGAACTTGTTTTCTTTCTGGTGAACTGGACGTCCTTTTAATTTCATCTATGGTTTTGGGTTTTAAGTGTAATAAGGCCTTTTGATTTTTTTTTGGTTTTAATTACTTTTATTATTTTATTTTACTATGATGAAGAAAACTATGATGACTAAGGAAAATGGGTTAGCTTTAGGACGCGTTTTCAAAAACATTAAGGGATTTCAAAATAACACGATTACAAGTAAGACTTCCGCTAAGCAAACGTTTTCAAACTTAATCATTTTCTTAAGATAGACATAACCAGACGGTTTTCTCAAAATTATACGAGTCGTTAAGGTGTGGCAATGGTGGTGTGCATGTCTAGGATTGGATCCGAAGGGAGCTTGGTACTTAAGCAGTCCAACGGACTCACCTCCTCTTCTTCCTGGTTTCCTACCTGGTGCACAGCTTCTATTCACCTTAACTTGCTTTAAAAAGTATCTTTTACAACCCCAACTAAGTTTTCCAAACTAAGTAAAATGGAACGTTTTGAACACATTGATGTGGCGCACCGGATCCAGTCATAACGTCTAGGCCGGGTTTGGGGTGTTACATTTAGTGGTATCAGAGCCAGGTTACAACAACTCGGCTGTGGAATGGGTTTACAAAAACAAAGATTTTAAAAAAAAAATCGATTTTTAAATCTGGACTTCTAAAGGTGGTATTCCGAATCTCCAGCCCAAGCTTGTAAGTATTCTGAATTTTTCTGAACATATTCTGAATTATCTGTCTGTACTAAAACTTTACTAGAATACTCTAGATAGGATGCTACTGAAACCCTAGAAAAGCTTGCTAAAAGACTGAAACTGTAGTTAGACGTCGATTCTACGAAAACCATCTTTGAATTACTATTTGAATCATAAAACATCTGTAATAATCACTGGAATGCTAAAATTAATGCATAAAATTCGTAATCAGATTATACGATATGAGTACGCGAGCAGCTCGAGGTAGAGGCCGTGGATGAGGCCGAGGAAGAGCTCGAGCGGGATCTTCGTCTTCAGGACATATGCCAGCAGAAGAAGCACCGGTACCTTCGGCAACGGAAGTGGAATCTCATGATCATGGTGCCGGGGATGACGCCCTGTCGCAGGCAATGCTTCGAGTTCTGGAAAGGGTTGTCGGGGCAAGTTCGGGCAACGAAATTTGAGGGTCGATTTCTGAACGACTCCGGGCTAATGGAGTGGAGATCTTTAGGGGCGTATCTGGTGTAGCCCCGAATGTGGCGGACTATTGGTTGGAGGCCACGGAACAGATTATGGATGACTTGGACTGTTCTGTGGAGCAGAAGCTGAAGGGGGCCGTATCGTTGCTGCGAGATGAGGCTTATCAGTGGTGGCTCACTGTGAGGGATAGAACCCCAGCTGATAAGGTTACTTGGGAGCTATTTAAGACAGCCTTTAAAGGAAAGTACGTCGGGGCAAGTTATGTGGACGCCCGTAGGAAAGAATTCCTGAATCTGGTCCAAGGAGGCAAAACTGTCACTAAGTACGAGGCTGAATTTCTGAGGCTGAGTAGGTATGCTGTGGGAATAGTTGCTATAGAGTATGAGCGTAGCATTCGCTTTGAGGATGGACTCAGAGATGACCTTAAGGTGCTGATTGCTCCGCAGAGGGAGCGTGATTTCGCGGTTCTAGTGGAAAAAGCTAAGATCGCTGAGGAGGTAAAGCGTACTGAAAGGCAGAACCGTGAGAAAGATCAGAACCGTTTCCGGAGGGATTCTGGACCTTCGGGTGGAGCAAACAAGAATGCCAAAAGGGCGAGAGTGGAGGAGCCAGTTTGAGCCGTTCCGATGAATATGGTTAGACCGCCAATCTATGGGGACTGTGGTAAGGTACACCTGGGTGAGTGTAGGAAACATTCTGGTGCTTGTTTCCGATGCGGATCTATGGAGCACAGAGTTAAGGACTGTCCACAGAGAGTTGATCAGGCTCAGGTTGCTGTACAGAGGGTTGTTCAACCCATGAGAGGTGGACCACAACCACCGAGAGGACGTGGACAAGGTAGGGGCGGAAATGGGAATGGAAATGGTCGAGGTCAAGGAGCGCCTGGCAGGGGAGCCGGAAATGCTGAGGCTCGACAGCCAATGTTGGTGTATGTAGCTCGTCGTCGAGAGGAGGGCGACGCACCTGATGTCATAACTGGTACGTTCTTAGTTTCTAATATGCCGTATACTGCCTTGGTGGATATTGGATCTACTCATTCTTATGTTGTGTGTACCATATCTGGGTCTTTGGGAGTGCATTCTGAGAAGATAGTGAGTGGGGTATCTGTGCTAAGTCCCTTGGGTCAATCGGTTAGGGTAGATAAGCTGTATAAGGATGTACCCTTAGAAACTCAAGGTAGGATCTTTCCTGGCGATCTAATGGAGTTGCCGTTTGGAGAGTTTGATCTCATTCTGGGAATGGACTGGCTTGTTAAGCATAAGGCGACTCTGGATTGTGCTGATAAGCGAATGGTGCTAAGGACCACGGAAGGGGATGAGGTTATGGTGATAAGTGAGCGAAGGGACTATTTGTCTAATGTAGTATCGGCATTGATGGCGGAAAAGTGGATTCGAAAAGGGGTGAGGCCTATTTCACATTTGTAAGTCAAACAGATGTAGAGGGGCTGACAGTGGATAAGGTTAGAACTGTAAAAGAGTTCCAAGATGTCTTTTCGGAGGAGCTACCGGGATTGCCTCCAAACTGAGAAGTCGAATTTGGAATCGACCTGTTGCCTGGGACAGCACCAGTGTCCATTGCACCATATAGGATGGCACCAAAGGAGTTAGTGGAGTTAAAGGCGCAAATTCAAGAATTGTTGGATATGGGGCTTTATTAGGCCAAGTGTGTCTCCATGGGGAGCACCGGTGCTATTCGTGAAGAAGAAGGATAGGACGATGCGCATGTGCATTGACTATCGCCAGTTGAACAAACTGACGATTAAGAATAAGTACCCTCTGCCAAGGATTGACGATCTGTTCGACCAGCTTAAAGGAGCTTCTGTATTTTCCAAGATCGATCTTCGATCTGGGTATCATCAGTTAAGGGTCAAAGAGGCAGATATTCATAAGACAGCATTCAGGACTCGTTATGGTCATTATGAGTTTCTGGTTATGCCATTTGGACTAACAAACGCTCCTGCAGCGTTTATGGATCTGATGAATCGTGTGTTCCAACCATTTCTGGATCGGTTCGTGGTCGTCTTTATTGACGATATTCTGGTATATTCTGAGACCGAAGCAAAACATGATGAGCATCTCCGCACTGTGTTGCAAGTGTTAAGGGAGAAGGAACTTTAAGCGAAGTTCAGCAAGTGTGAGTTCTGGTTGAGGGAGGTAACCTTTTTGGGGCATGTGGTCTCTGCAGAGGGGATTAGAGTAGATCCTCGAAAGATTGAAGCAATTTTGGAATGGAAGCGACCTAGGTCGGTTTCAAAAATTCAAAGTTTCCTAGGATTGGCAGGTTACTACAGAAGGTTTGTGGAAGGTTTTTCTGTGATGGCAGCACCTCTCACAAAACTTATAAGGAAAGGAGTACCGTTTGTTTGGACGGAGAAGCAGCAAGAAGCTTTTGAGAGGTTGAAGAAAGTTCTGACTGAAGCACCTGTGTTAATTCAACCAGAGTCTGGAAAAGATTTTACTGTGTACAGTGATGCATCACACGTAGGTTTGGGTTGTGTGTTGATGCAAGAGGGTAAGGTGGTTGCTTATGCGTCTCGACAACTTAAGCCTCATGAAGGGAACTATCCTACTCATGATTTGGAGTTAGCAGCAGTGATCTTTGCGCTTAAAATCTGGAGACACTACTTGTATGGGGAAAGGTGTATTATATACACAGATCATAAGAGTCTCAAGTATTTGCTGACTCAGAAGGAACTGAACCTTAGGCAAAGGAGATGGATCGAGTTGCTTAAGGATTATGATTGTTCAATTGAATATTACCCAGGCAAGGCCAATGTGGTGGCCGATGCTCTAAGTCGTAGAGCTGTATCTGATCTGAGAGCAATGTTTGCTCGTCTAAGTCTGTTTGACGATGGAAGTTTGTTGGCTGAATTGCAAGTAAGGCCAACCTGGGTGGATCAGATTAAAGAGAAGCAGTTGAAGGATGAGTCTTTGGTCCCTCGTTTTCAACAAGGAAGGGGGAACTTCTGAGTTTGGGATAAATGATGGTGGGGTTCTGTGTTTTCGAGGAAGAATTTGTGTTCCGAAGGACTCTGACTTGAGACAGTCAATTTTGAAGGAAGCTCATGGGGGACTTTGTGCCATGCATCCTGGAGGGAATAAGTTGTACCATGACTTGCGAGAACTGTATTGGTGGCCTGGACTTAAGCGAGAGGTAACTTAATTTGTGGGGAAATGTCTGACATGCCAACAGGTGAAAGCTGAGCATCAGTTACCTTCTGGATTATTGCAGCCAGTAAAAATACCACTTTGGAAGTGGGAGAGGGTAACCATGGACTTTGTGAGTGGGCTACCCTTGTCACCATCGAAGAAAGACTCGATATGGGTGATTGTGGATAAGTTGACCAAGTCGGCTCATTTTATACCTATTCGAACAGACTTTTCTCTTCAAAAGTTAGCCAAGTTGTATGTGGCAGAGATTGTGCGACTGCATGGAGTTCCGGTTTCGATTATCTCTGATCAGGATCCTAGATTCACATCTCGGTTTTGGCAAAAGTTGCATGAGGCGTTGGGAACGCGATTGAACTTTAGTACGGCTTTCCATCCCCAAACTGATGGTCAATCGGAAAGAGTTATTCAGATTCTGGAAGACATGTTGTGGGGATGTGTTATTGATTTCTGAGGTAGTTGGGAGGATTACTTGCCTTTGGCAGAGTTTGCATACAACAATAGTTATCAGTCGAGTATTCGAATGGCACCTTATGAAGCACTGTATGGGCGAAGGTGTCGAACACCTAGTTGTTGGACTGAACTGGGGGAGCGACAAGTTCTTGGACCTGAGTTGGTGGCAGATACTGAGGATAAGGTCAAGTTAATTAGAGATCGATTAAAGGAAGCGTCTGATAGGCAAAAGTCGTATGCAGATCTGAAGCGTAAGGAGATTGAATACTCAGTGGGCGATATGGTCTTCTTGAAGGTTTCACCTTGGAAGAAGATACTAAGGTTTGGCAAGAATGGCAAGTTGAGTCCGCGGTTCATTGGGCCTTATCGGGTTTTGAAGCGAGTAGGCCCAGTGGCTTATCAGTTGGAATTGCCTCTAGAGTTAGACAGGATTCACGATGTTTTTCACCTCTCCATGTTAAGGCGTTATCGTTCTGACCCTACTCATGTCGTGCCGGTTGCAGAAATTGAGGTGCGAACTGATTTGACCTTTGAGGAGGAGCCTGTACAAATATTGGATCGAGACGTTAAGGTTCTGAGGAGGAAATCTGTACCATTAGTGAAAGTGCTTTGGCGTAACCATGGCAGAGAAGAAGCTACTTGGGAGCCAGAGGAGACAATGCAACAACAATACCCTCATCTGTTCGGATCAGGTAAATTTCGAGGATAAAATTTCTTTAAGGAGGGTAGAGTTGTAACGCCCCAAATTTCTGGGAATTCTGTAAAGGTTGTAAAATTTAAAATTCTGTGTTCTGTTTGTTATGTGTAGGATTAATTATGTTGGTGGGCCTCTAGAAGGCCCAAGCTTAGGATAAAACCCGGTAGTTTTAATTAAATTTAATTCTATAAGAGAAAGGGGTTCTGATAAATTGGGTTTTTAGGAATTATTTGTGAAAAATGGATCACAAGGAAGCAAGTGGTAAAGTGGCATGTGACGCCACTGGAAGGATGTTAGTGGCGTGTGGAAGCTTAGGGAGGACCCAGGTTCAAGTCACAATGACAGCAAATTAAGTGATTAACTTTTATGTACAGGAAAGGGAAGTAATGGAACTGAAATAAAAGTCTGTCAGGAAGAGTTTAAGAAGGTAAGGGGATTGAATAAGGATAAAGATAAGGGAGGAAATCTAGGAGCTGATCAAGGAGCAAGAGGTGGCCGGCCAAGGGACTCTAGCATGGGAAACTCGGCTAGGTATTGTAGTAGTGGGAATTTCGGCATTTGGGGTGTGTTGTGCCGAAATTCTGATCATCTTTTCTTCTCCTCTTCCTTCTCCATAGCCGAACCCTTCTATCTCTTTACTCTTCATCACATCCTTAATCTTTTTATTTTTAGCCTTATAAGCCGAACATCATAAAAAGCCGAAATCCCGAAAGCTTATTCTTTTTGTGCCGATTTCTTATAACCAAAACCACATCTCTTCCCTTCATCATTTGTGGCCAATTCACCAGCCCTCTAAAACCTCAATTTTTGACGACAAGACCATAGCAAAACCCTCTCGTTCAATTTTTGACGACAAGACCATAGCAAAACCCTCTCGTTTTACCTTTCTAAACACAAGTTGCAAAAAAAGCCGAAAAACCCCACATTAAAAGGGACTTGGCCGAATACTGAAGTCACTGAAATATCAACTTTTGTTATCATCTGAGGGCTTAGATCTACATTGGGATCGAGTGGGAAACTCATTGGAATCAGTCATTAAGGAATCGGTGGTAAGTCTTCGCCAAAACTTATCTTCTTACATATTTTAGGAAATGCCGAAATCCCTAAAAGTTAGGGAGGTTGTCGATTTGGACTTGTAACCCTGAGGGATCGTAATAACTATTTTGTTTTGGTAATAGCGTGATTTAGAGGCGGTTGATCAAGGGCTTGGACAGGTGGAACGATCGGATCTTTGGACTTAACCATCTTTCGGTAGTAAGGTAAGAGCAATAAGGGTTTTTGGCATGTTTGGCCGAATGTGGTAAGGGACTAGATACTCAATTGTATTTTTGATATTTGGAGTAATAGTAAGTGATTCAATTGTAGGCAGTTCGGGTGTAGATCTCGACGAGGAAATCCCAAAAACAGGTGTGTGACTGACACCCTTTCATAGGCTAGATCGGCAAAACCCGAAAAGCCGAAATGCCGAAAAATCGGTATTTTGGGCACTTGCGAGTGTGCGAATGCTCGTAAGATGTATAGGTAATTATTACTGGTAATCGGAAGTGAAAAAACTGTGGTACGCGCGATTTCGTGCGTTTTGATATTTTGGGCTTAATGGGCCAAAACTGGGTTAATGGGCCAACTGGTCCAATTCGGTAAGAACGCTCGGTAAGTGTTTCTGGCTAAACGTAATAGCTACGATATGCATGAAAACCTTAGAAATAGTTAGATTTACTTGAATACCCCTATGTATGCAAAATTACCATTATACCCCTATGTATGCTAAATGACCTTTATACCCCTAGGGTTAATTTTGTCTGAAAAGCATGATGAATTAAATCTGTATGATGCATGCCATGAATGTATATCTGTTGCATGGGGACATGGGTTATATTATGGAGGAAGCGTCCTGGTGGCTATGCCACAAATTATCTGTTCTGGTGGCCCTGCCACAAATTATCTGTTCTGGTGGCACTGCCACAAAATATCTGTATCTGGTGACTCTGTCACATTTTCTGTATCTGGCAGCCATGCTGCATATTCCTATGGCTTGTAGCGGTTGGGTGGGTCGAGTAGTCTCCCCACATGGTGAAAGGATGGTATGAGGGTGTATATGGTTAGATATGGTTGGGTTTCTACATAAGCATGATATATCTGTTCTGGTCTGTTCTGGGCCTACGGGCTTTATCCTGATATCTGTTCTGGGCTGAGGCCAACTTATTCTGTCTTTGTGGTTTGAAATGATTTAGGCTATGGTTGGGTTGAATTACACACTGAGTTTTCCAAAACTCACCCCTTATTATCATCCTCGCAGGTAATCCTCAACCATAGTGGGCTTGGAGCTATGAGGGATTTGGACTGGCCACATGTTTCTACGAACCTGGTTTCTTTCTGGTGAACTGGACGTCCTTTTAATTTCATCTATGGTTTTGGGTTTTAAGTGTAATAAGGCCTTTTGATTATTTTTTTTTTTGGTTTTAATTACTTTTATTATTTTATTTTACTATGATGAAGAAAACTATGATGACTAAGGAAAATGGGTTAGCTTTAGGACGCGTTTTCAAAAACATTAAGGGATTTCAAAATAACACGATTACAAGTAAGACTTCCGGTAAGCAAACGTTTTCAAACTTAATCATTTTCTTAAGATAGACATAACCAGACGGTTTTCTCAAAATTATACGAGTCGTTAAGGTGTGGCAATGGTGGTGTGCATGTCTAGGATTGGATCTGAAGGGAGCTTGGTACTTAAGCAGTCCGACGGACTCACCTCCTCTTCTTCTTGGTTTCCTACCTGGTGCACAGCTTCTATTCACCTTAACCTGCGTTAAAAAGTATCTTTTACAACCCCAACTAAATTTTCCAAACTAAGTAAAACGGAACGTTTTGAACACATCGATGTGGCGCACCGGATCCGGTCATAACATCTAGGCCGGGTTTGGGGTGTTACAATTTCAATTCAGCATCTATACTATACCTTTAATTAAAAGTTAAGTATTTCTATTTGCTTATAAACTTACTTCGGACAACAAAAAATCGGTACCAATCGACTAGTCGACAACTTTCGATTTCCCCCGATCCAAGTCCGATTTCTTTGGTTCTTGATCTAAACATATTCAAATTAAGCTCGTTCAAACAAATTTTCATTCAATTTAGTCCAAATTACTCAATATCATTAAAAACTCCAATACAAAATATGTTAATCTAAAATATATCTTTCATATTTCATCATCAAACAACAAAAATCAAAAACTATCAACAATGGCACAATTCAAAATATTCATCAAAATCAAAAATTAAAGCTTGGGCTTTCTAGTACTCGAAGCAACGATCTCAAAAACGTAAAAATTATCAAAAATTGACTAAGAACGAACCTTGAATCAAGATGAGAAAGATGACCGAACCGAGCTCTTATTCTTTCTTTTTTTCTTTTGTTTATAATCGGTGCAAGAACAAAGAAAAATAATGTGATTATAGCTTTTCTTTTATGATATATTAACATATATGTTAACTTATTACTATTTTACTTTACTACCCTTAATGAAATAATAATATTATATATCATATGTCCATTACTGTCCAACATCATGTTAATGGAATAATTTCATCATAAAGACTCCAAATTAGAAAGCCATTAGTAATTCGGCCCTTATACAAGTTACCACTTAATTTTTATTTTACACAATTAAGTCTTTTTATTTAATCGAACACCTAAACGACAAAATTAAATGACGAAAATTTCATAGATATAAATTCACACAAAATAAACATAGAAAATAATTTTAAAACATTTTTTTTACTCGAATTCGTGGTCTCAAAACCACCATCTGATTAGGGTCTAAATCGGGCTGTTACAACTCTCCCCCTTAGGGATTTTCGTCCCCGAAAATCTTACTGGTTAATAGGTTTGGATAACATTCTTTCATTGTATCCTCTGGCTCCCATGTTGCTTCCTCAACACCGTGTTTATGCCACAATACTTTAACTAACGGAATCTTCTTATTTTTTAACTCTTTAATCTCGTGAGCCAGAATACGAATTGGTTCTTCCTCATATGTCATATCAGGCTTAATCTCAACCTTAGTCGGACTAATCACATGTGCAGGATCAGACCAATATCTATGAAGCATCGAAACATGGAATACATTGTGGATCTTTTCTAACTCAGGCGGTAATGATAATCGGTAAGCAACTGGCCCAATACGCTCTATTACCTCATACGGCCCAATAAACCTCGGACTCAATTTGCCCTTGCGACCAAATCTGAGTATTTTCTTTCACGGTGAGACTTTCAAGAAAACTTTATCTCTGATTTGAAATTCTATATCCTTGCATTTCAAGTCCACATAAGATTTCTGATGATCTGACGCTTCTTTCAAACTCTCACGGATCACTTTCACTTTCTGTTCAGTTTCTCTGATCAAGTCAAACTCGTGTATCTTATTTTCACTGAGCTCAGTCCAGTACAATGGCGTATGACATTTACAACCGTACAAAGCCTCATAAGGTGCCACTTTGATACTCAATTGGTAGCTGTTATTATATGCAAATTCAATTAGAGGTAGGTATCGTTCCCACGTACCTTCAAACTTGAGAATGCAACATCTCAACATATCCTTAAGTATCTGAATAATTTGCTCAAACTGACCATCTGTTTGCAGATGGAAAGCAGTACTGAAATGTAATTTTGTACCTAGTGCATCTTGTAGTTCTTCCAAAACCATGATGTAAACCTCGGATCTCTATATGAAACAATAGATATAGGCACACCATGTAATCTCACGATCTGAAAGATATACAATTCAGCTAGCTTATCAAGTGAGTAGTCTGTACGCATCGGAACAAAATAAGCCAATTTGGTCAATCTATCAACAACAACCCAAATTGCATCTTTCTTGCTCGGCGTCAATGGTAAACCAGATACAAAATCCATCGTGACTCTATCCCACTTCCACTCAGGTATCATGATAGGCTGAAGTAATCCTGAAGGCACCTGATGTTCAGCTTTTACTTGTTGATAGACTAAACATCTTGCAACAAAATCAGAAATGTCTCGTTTCATTCCATGCCACCAGTAAAGCTTTTCAGATCATTATACATTTTTGTACTTCCTAGATGAACAGATAACCGACTGCTATGAACTTCATTCAAAATCATCTGAATCAACTCTGAATTCCTCAGAACGCATGTTCGGTCTCTAATCTCAAACAATCATCAGCATCAACTCTGAATTCTAAATTTGCATCCGTCTCACACTGAGCTCGTTTTGCGATCAACTTATTATCTACCTTTTGGGCATCACAAATTTGTTGAATAAATAACGGTCTTGCTTTCAGTTCAGCTACTATCGAGCCATCATCAGACATGACCATATTCACATTCATTCCATGCAAAGCAAACTGTGATTTTTGGCTTAAAGCATTAGCGACAACATTAGCCTTTCTCGGGTGGTAGTCAATCACAAGCTCGTAATCTTTTAGCAATTCTAACCATCGGCGTTGTCTGAAATTTAGATCTTTCTGAGTCATCAAGATCAGAATAAACATGACATTTCTCACCGAACAGATAGTGATGCCAAATTTTTAATGCGAACACAATGGTTGCCAATTCTAGGTCGTGTGTCGGATTTTTCTTTTCATGTGGCATCAACGGTCTCGAGGCATAAGCTATAACTTTTCCTTCCTGCATCAAAACATAGCCCAAACCATTCAAAGATGCATCACTATAAATAAAAAATTCTTTACCCGATTCTGGCTGAACTAACACTGGAGCTTCAGTCAAAAGGGCTTTCAACCGATCAAAGCTTTTCTGGCACTTTTTTGACCACTCAAACTTAGTATCTTTCTGCAATAGCTTCGTCATCGGAGCTGCAATCACAGAGAAACCTATCACGAATTGCCTATAATAACCAGCAAGTCCCAGAAAGCTCTGAACTTCAGAAACATTCTTCGGAGGTGTCCAATCAAGTATAGTTGAAA
Source organism: Gossypium hirsutum (assembly GCF_007990345.1). Classification (NCBI taxonomy): domain Eukaryota; kingdom Viridiplantae; phylum Streptophyta; class Magnoliopsida; order Malvales; family Malvaceae; genus Gossypium; species Gossypium hirsutum. The sequence goes on along the minus strand of NC_053431.1, from coordinate 41,802,872 downwards.
TTTTGCTCGGATCGACCCAAATACCTGATGCTGATACCAAATGACCCAGAAAAGTGACTTCACTTAACCAGGACTCACATTTACTGAATTTCGCATACAACTGCTTATCACACAAAGTCTGCAACACAAGTCTCAAATGTTCAGCATGTTCAGCTTCACCACGAGAGTAGATCAAAATGTTATCTATAAACACAATCACAAATCAGTCTAGATATGGTTTGAAAATTCGATTCATCAAATCCATGAAAACAACATGTGCATTAGTGAGTCCGAATGGTATAACCAAAAACTCATAGTGTCCATACCTCGTTCGAAAAGTAGTCTTTGGTACATTGGAGTCTTTAACTCACAACTGATAGTAGCCTGACCTCAAATCTATCTTCAAAAATACTGTAGCTCCTTTCAGCTGGTCAAACAAATCGTCAATCTGTGGCAACAGATACTTATTCTTTATAGTCACCTTATTGAGCTGTCTATAATCAATGCACATTCTCATAGTTTCATCCTTCTTTTTCACAAACAGTACTGGTGCAACCCAAAGAGAGAAGCTCGGTCGCGCAAAACCTCTATCTGTCAACTCTTGCAACTGAGCTTTCAATTCTTTTAATTCTGTAGGTGTCATTCTGTACGGATCTATGGATATTGGAGTTGTCCCTAGCATTAACTCAATACCAAACTCTACCTCTCGAATAGGTGGCAAACCTGGTAGTTCTTCAGGAAACACATCCGGATACTCGCATACAACAGATACTGATTCAATGTTTCTTTTAGCCACCTTACTGTCAAGCACGTAGGCAAAATAAGCTTCACACCCTTTTCTCACAGATTTCTAAGCTAGCATCAAGAAATTACGGCTGGTAAACCATACAAATCACTATATTCAATCCGAATAACCTCATCATTCTGACTCCATAGATCAATAGTCTTTCTTTTGTAATTCACAATAGCATCATGTAATGTCAACCAGTCCATACCCAGAATTATGTCAAACTCATCAAATGGTAGTAACATCAAATCTGCTGGAAAGCACAGATCTCGAACCATCAAGGGAAAATTCTTACACACTTTGTCAACCATAACACACCGACCTAAGGGGTTTGACACTCTAATCACAAACTTAGTAGACTCAACAGGCAAAGTCTTGCTAAATACTAATGTCTCACACACGTAAGAATGAGTAGAACCAAGATCAATCAATGCAATTACATTAGTATCATAAAGAGTGAATGTACCAGTAATAACATCTAGGTATGAGGCCTCCTCTCGCGCTCGAATGGCATAGGCTCTGGTAGGTGCACGAGCCTCAGATCTGACTATTGTATCTTTATTTCCTCTCTGACTGCCACTCTTATTACCTGCATTTCTCGGTGGTTTACCCCGAGCTGTAGTATTACTCGATCTCGTGTTCTGCACTGGATTTTCTTCAGCTAACCCTGGGCAATCTCGAATATAACGATCTGTCGATCCACATTTAAAATAGGCCTGATCATGTAATCTGCAACTGTCTATAGTGTTTACACTCGGGCTGATTTGATCTGACATTACCTACACTGGCTACTGAGGTGGCTCTCGAACTCACTAGGGGTTTGTTCTTGTCTCATCGAGAATAACCCAAAGTGGCTTTTGAACTACTAAAATCATCTCGAAACTTATTTGGTGCCGACTGGACTGACCTACTGAATGATCTTTTACGCGAGTCTCTAGCTTCAAAATTATCTTTCTTTTTCTTTTTCCCGAGCTCCTCAACTTTGCAGGCTCACTCAACAAGTACCACAAACTCTTTTATTTAAAGTATGCCAACTAACAATTTAATGTCTTCGTTCAGTCCATCTTCAAATATTTTACACATTATGGGTTTAGTTGAAACACACTTTCAGGCATACCGACTGAGTCTCACGAATTTCTGCTCATACTCTGTTACGGTCATCCAACCCTGTTTCAGCTCTAGAAATTCTTTACGCTACTGATCAATAAATCTATGGCTAATATATTTCTTACGGAACTCAGTCTGAAAGAATTCCCTGGTCACCCACTCTTTCGGAACCACTGATACTAGGGTTTCCACCAGTGATATGCTATGTCTCGAAGCAAATATATGGCATACTTCAAACATTCATCTGGGGTATAGGACAGCTCATCAAACACACAGATAGTATTATCAAGCCAGAACTCAGCTCGCTCTACATCATCATCATCCGTAGCTTTAAACTCTTCAGCCCCATGTTTTTTTTTATTTTATCAATAGGTGACTTATACAATCTCAGCGGATCACTTACTTGAGGTACAACAGGCATCAAAGATGGATCAATCGGGGGTGGAGGTTGTTGTGCAGCCAGGTTAGTCTGAATATATTGAGTAAACCAGTCATTCATCACTTGATAGAAGGCTTGTTTAGCCTCACTTTCTTGATAACTCAGAATTGGTCGAAAATTAACTGGCACTGTCCCTTGCGCGGAAGCAAGCACTACACTCTCGACATCATCAGCTACAGCTCTTTCGAGATCCATTGACTATATGAAAACACATTTCAAATGTCAAAAGTCATCACACTATCACAGTATATAATTATGGCATGTATAGCTAAACTCACACATGCTACGTAAGTCCTAGAACTGACTAAACTGTAGCTCTGATATTAATAAAATGTAACACCCCTAACCCGTATCCATCACCGGACTGGGTTACGAGGTATTACCAATCAAAACATAGATTCGAACAATCACATGCATATACTTGTAAAAATTTATAAACCAATCAATCTTAGTATAAAAAGTCAATTTTTTAATTAACATCACCTAACCAGATGTAATATGGATACAACTTTTTAATTATACAAAATATACAATCATACCTCAAATGAAAAAGTCACAGGTAAATAGAATTCACAAAATCAAGTACCTCAATCCATTCCAACATTATCATGTCAAGATCGACTTTTAATATGGTACATATTTTGTAAAATTATAATATAATTAAAAGACAAACACACTGACTACTTAGCATTTACTTACTACTGTATAAGTCATCATTCAATTTGCCATTTTCATCTCATTTAGCCAAATTTAAAAGTATTATCCATGATGCTTAACAATCATTCAATTCTAACGTTATTTACTCATTTAAAAAAATCAATACTTATTTAATATGCATATTAAAACGTATACCGAATATATTTCTCCTATTCATAACCAACATTTTAACATATTAATGTAAAACTCATTATAACACAATATACATTCCCTATTCATGCATAACCGAACATATCATTAGACATCATCATGTTTATATTTATCAGCATATATACCTTAAGACAAATTGTATATCAAGTCAATTCCTTATGCAAGATTATTTATATATTTAAATGCCAACCACAAGTTGATCAAAACCATTTCAAATGACTTCATTTATAACAAACAAATCAAAACGGTCAACATTCAGACATTTTAAGCTATGGTTTGCTTATTGCTAATCATGATTCAATTTAATAACAAAATCATGGTACCAAGTTTAAACATACAATCATAATTCAAATAGTTTTAACCGTAAATACTTATCAACTTAAGGAGATTATTTCTATCATTACAATACGTTAATCACACAAACTTATTCGAAACATGAATCTTAAATATCATGTACCAACAAATCAAAACAAATTATCGCTTGCATATATATATTTATATATTTATTTATAAGCAATGTCAAACCACAACTTAAACATACTAGCATATTCAATTCTACTTTATAACCGAATATACCAAATCATATATGTTTCACCTATGCAAAACATTAGCCGAATCAATTAATCATGCTTATGACCGATTCTATCATGCCACATGCAAGGTCATAACTAACTTTAATATATAATCACATAACGCAATTCATAGTTATTCGTAGCACACGACATCTTGATCAAAATAGACTTTAACCATAATTAAACCGAAACCAAAATCAAGCAAAATAATTAAGCCATTTCCGCATGGCTAATATACATTCATTTTCAAAATAACTAACTTCAAAGCCAGCCTATACATGCCATAATTTAAGTTTAATATATAAGGTACCAAAGAAGTAGATAGTGTGATGAGCTTGACTGACAGTCCCCGAGCTTGTAGCTTGACTCCAAAATCTATAAAACAAAGACAAATATACACACAATAAGCTATTTAAGCTTAGTAAGTCATAAGCAAACTAACAAACCGATAATATAGTCAACTTATTTTAACCAACCAGATTACAATATCATTATCAAGTTTATTCTGAACTTTCAACTTCAATAATAATATGCCTAAACACATTTATCTATTACCTTGGCCGAATGTTCACAAGATTAAGTCATCAAATCATTATTAAATTTGTATTAGTCAAGCTGTCTTTATAAAACCTCTACACATACCTTTGTATACATAAGCTCGTATATCACCATAACTTCATATACCTATGCTTGATATGTAACCGAATATACATAGTCTCATATATATGCACATAGTTAAGGATCGTTACATTGATACACAATTTCCCTCCTCACAAGGCCGAATATACATACTAATCTCACATTGACTCAACATATGCATAACACATAACTTGTAACAAATATCAAGTAATTTAGTTACCCTTTTACCAGTAGCCAACAGACCAATTCATACCTGGCTATTTAGCTCTTTATACACATTCGTACACGATTTACCTTTGCCCAATGAACCATTCAAAATTGGATAGGACACTCAGATAATCACATAAATTGTATAATGCCAACGTCCCAGACGTGGTCTTACATGTAGCCACATATAGATGTCACTATGCCAGACAGGGTCTTACTTGTAAACACATATCGGAATCACAAATCGATGCCATGGACTTACTCGCACACATACATCGGAATCCTATGCATGACATATGTATCCTAGCTATTCCTAAGGTTCATACGGGGTTTTCAGACGTCGTAACTCGGTCGAAATGAATGCTCGTACATGATTACCAAGCTTATACATATTTGGAAAATTACATTTATAATATCATGTATTTCAATTTAGCATCTATACTATACCTTTAATTAAAAATTAAGTACGTCTATTTGCTTATAAACTTACCTTGGACAACGAAAAATTGGTACGAATCGACTAGTCGACAACTTTTGATTTCCCCCGATCCAAATCTGATTTATGTGGTTCTTGATCTAAACATATTCAAATTAAGCTCGTTCAAACATATTTTCATTCAATTTAGTCCAAATTACTCAAAATCATCAAAAACTCCAATACAAAATATGTTAATCTAAAACATATCTTTCATATTTCATCATCAAACAATAAAAATCACAAACTATCAACAACGACACAATTCAAAATATTCATCAAAATAAAAAATTAAATCTTGGGTTTTGTATAACTCGAAGCAAGATCTCAAAAACGTAAAAATTATCAAAAATCGACTAAGAATGAACCTTGAATCAAGATGAGAAAGATGGCTGAACCTAGCTCTTGTTCTTTCTTTTTTTCTTTTGTTTGTAATCAGTGCAAGAACAAAGAAAAATAATGTGATTATAGCTTATTTTTTTATGATATATTAACATATATGTTAACTTATTACTACTTTACTTAACTACCCTTAATGAAATAATAATAATATTATATATCATATGTCCATTACCGTCCAACATCATGTTAATGGAATAATTTCATCATAAAGACTCCAAATTAGAAAACCATTAGTAATTCGACCCTTATACAAGTTACCGCTTAATTTTTATTTTAAGCGATTAAGATCTTTTATTTAATCGGACACCTAAACAACAAAATTAAATCACAAAATTTTCATAGCTATAAATTCACACAAAATAAACACAGAAAATAATTTTAAAATATTTTTCCATCTCGGATTCATGGTCCCGAAACCACCATTCTGACTAGGGTCTAAATCGGGCTGTGACACAAACTGAGTCCAAGGTTTATCGGACCATGTGAGATTACCAAAAATGTTGGACCGCTAGGCTACCGATTAGCATTGCCTTTTCAATTGGAAAAGATTCATGATGTATTCCATGTGTCCATGTTGCATAGAAATAGATCGGGCCCCTCACAAGTGATTTCACCGTCTAAAGTTGAGATTAGACCGGATATGACTTATGGTGAAGAACCAGTTAAAATTTTGGCTCGAGAAGTCAAATAGTTGAAGAACAAGAATATAGCCTTGGTGAAAGTTTTATGGCATAGACATGGAATGAAAGAACCCACATGGGAACCTGAAGAAGCCATGAGAAGTCAATATCCAAACCTGTTTACTGGTAAGACTTTCGAGGACGAAAGTCCCTAAGGGGAAGAAATGTAACATCCCAAAATTGGGCCTAGTCAGAATAGTGGTTTCGAGACCACAAATTTGACATTAAAATTTTTTTTTATGATTATTATGAGGTCTAGGATATGAAAATAAGCATGTTTTAAAGTTTCATGAAGAAATTTTATGTATAAGGTGTCCAATTGGAAATTAGGGACCAAATTGAATAAATTGCAAAACTTGGGTTCTAGAAGAAATTAGTATGAAATTGTTATGGATTATTAATTAGGAGGCCTTAAATAGCAATTTATCCAATTTCTAAGTTTTTGGACAAAAATGGGCCTGCATGGAAAATTTTGAAAGGTTATTAAGGAACGGCATTTTGGTTATTTGGTAATAAATGAAATAAAAAGGGAAAAAGATAGCTAAAATTAGCCATCATCTTCCTTGTGGCTGTCGAAATTCTCTAAAGCCATAGCTAGGGTTTTGGTTCAACATTTCAAGCTTGATAGTAAGTATTCCCTAGCCCCGTTTTTTATGTTCTTTATGTTTTTGAGATCCTCGTAACATGTTCTCTCTATTTCTACCAATATTTCAAGCTAGGGTTCATGTTCAAAAATTTACCCATGCATGAGATGCTTGCTTTTTGATGATTTATGGAGGAATATGAGAGTTTAAAGGATAGTAAACAACTTTCACTAAGTAGTTTTTCATGGAAATGTCTTAAGGGACCATTTTGTAAAAGTTGTGTAAATGGGTAGAAAAATGTGAAATGAAAGAAAATATGGGCTACTATAAGCAAGAAAAATATTCGGCTAGGCTTGGGTAACTTAGAAATTTCATGCATTTCATTATAAGAGCCTTAGTACTAAATTGTAAAAAGTGCAAAAAGTTAAGGGCAAATTGGTCATTTTGCTCGAGGGTGAGCCTTAAGCCGAAAATGAACAATGTGAGGTATTGATAATTTATTTTTACTAATATAGACCCAAGGAACAAATTTCAGAGGTCGACCGTGGAAAACAAAAGGTTTTGGAATAACCGAAACACGAACCCGAAGCAATTACCAGGTAAGTTCGTGTAACTCGAAGTAAACTTTTAATATACACAAAATGTAGATATTTGAATGTATGACAATGTAGACACTCATTACATGATAATCCATGAAATGTGGTAGTATAGTTTAAAAGAGAATTGAAGTTTCCCGATTGAAATAAAAGCATATTTGATGGATTTCTCGAAATGAATTGACGGTAAAAAAAGATCTAGCCTGGATAGGTGTTCCTTTAGTGATCGAGCCTCCCGAAGAATAAATGTGCTGAAATGGATTTAGCCCAGATGGGTAATCCGATTAGGGTCTGAATTTAGCCTGGACTAGTAATTCGGATCTGAGCTCATTAGAGTACACGTCATTGTAAGGGATTTAGCCTGGACTGATAATCTCGACATTACTCTATGAGTTTACATTTCAAGGGACATAGCCTAGACTAGTAATCCCACCGTAAGAGTGAGGTTCACGGAAGTGCGTATTTAAAATGATCACTCACACAATTTGACAGAAAATGAGATAACCATCAAGATTCCGAGAAGTTCAATGGGATTAAAATGAGGAACGAAAATAGAAATGCTTGAAGTGATGAGCTCATCTATAATTAATGTTTAATTGTATCGACGTGAAACTAACATGATGATTGAGTCTATGTGATAGGGAAATTATACTATGCATGTTGGCATGAATATCTAATATGGTTGTATGCTAAACAATTGGTAAGTTTACCTTCCTGTTATCCGGACTTATCAAACATGTAAATGCTTACCCCCCTTTCATTTCCCTTGTCTTACAGAACTCGAGGACTCGTGAAGATTGGAAGACGGTTGGAGCATTGTCAACACTATCAACTTGTCTTACTTGGGTATATAGAAAATTTTATTTTGTTATAATGGCATGTATAGGATTCTTGATCATTTTGTTATATGTGTCTTTTGGCTACCTAATGTAAGGGCTTGAATGATATACTTATTCATTTTGTATATGGCCATAGGATATGGCTCATTTTTATGTAGGTTGTAAACCTACTAATGGTGCATGGTTATGCGTAAATGTTTCATGTAATGGTTAATGTGGTATATCATGAATGGACATGTGAGATGTTGCCAAATCATTTGGAGATCGCTAGGTCATAATTGGCAATGAGTTGTAAAATGAGTCAAGTATAAAATATGATTATTGAAGTGGTAATCCTTAATACAAAAAGGATAACCTAGCATGTGCTAAACCAATGAGATGAGGTTAACATGCAATAGACTATGCTAAGGTGGATTATGGACATATTTAGGCCATGTTAAATACCAATGAAGTTTATAAATGTGTATGGATGTTAAGGGTGACCATTGGCTTGGAAAATAGCCTCCAAGAAGGTACACATGGGTATACACACGGGCATGTGTCTAGGCATTGTGTGACACACGGCATGTCCCTTGGGTGTGTTGCTCAGCTGTGTGTCCCCTGCATGTAACACCCCAAACCCGACCCAGAAGTTACGGTTGAATTCGGTGTGTCACATTGAAGCGTTACTGTATAGGTCATGTCTTATCTAAAATCTTTCTTAGTGATTTAAGGGTATTTCAGTTATAGATTAAAGTGAATGGAAGCTGTGCACCAGGTAGGATGCTGGAAAAGAGGAGGTGAGTCTATCAGACTACTTAAGTACCAAGCTCTCCGCGAATCCACTCCTAGACATGCACACAACCATTGCCACACTTTAACTGAATGATTGTTTAGGAAAAACCATTTCATTTTAAGCCTTTGAAAACACTTATTAATTTTTGAAAACGTTTTCATTTCGGAAGCTTTGTCTTGTTTCACGATATTTTGAAATCAGATAATCTCTTTTAAAAACGCGCCCTAGAGCTATTCAATTTCACACATTTAAATCCATAACATGCCTAAGCTAATAATCATACTAAAGCATTTAAAAATAATTAAAGCGGCCTTATTACAACTTAAAACCCAAAGCAATTAAAGTAAATGAAACTAATCTAGTCATAAGAAGAAAATTGAGCTTGCAAAACATGTGGCCACTCCGAATCCCTCTCAGCTTCAAGTCCACTATGGTTGGGGGTTGCCTGCACGGACAAAATTAAGGGGTGAGTTTGGAAAACTCAGTGTGTAAAATAACCCATCCATAGTCCAGATCAGTTCAAACCACAGAAACAGATTAAGTTGGGCCTTAGCCCTATACAGAATTCAGAATGAAGCCCATAGGCCAATAACAGAAACAGAACAGACATATCTTGTCTGTAGAAAACCCAACCCATATCCATCCGTATACACCCCCATGCCAACCTTACACCATGTGGGGAGACTACTCGACCCACCCATCCGCTACACGTCACAAAATTTGCAGCATGGCTGCCAGAACAGATATTGTGACAGAGTCACCAGATATAGATATTGTGGCAGAGCCACCATAAGCAGATATTTGTGGCAGAGCCACTAGATCAGATATTTGTGGCAGAGCCACCAGAACGCTTCCTCCATCAATATAACCCATATCCCATGCAACAGATATACATGTCATGGCATACAACAAACAGAATCAGAATATCATACATGTCAGTCAAAATTAACCTTAAGGGTATAATGGTAATTTTCATACTTAGGGGTATTTTAGTAAATTTAACTATTTTAGGGTTTACACTCATGTTACAGCCATTAACACATTAACAGAAACACTTACAGAGCGTTTTTACCGAATTGGGCCCGTTGGCCCATTAACCCGATTTTGACCCATTAAGCCCAAATATACCAAAGTGCACGAAATTGTGCACTCTGCAATCATACCACTTGTGATTACCAAAATTAACAACTAAACCATCTCACGAGCACTCGCACGCTCGCAAGTTCACAAAATGCTAGCTTTTCGTCATTTCTTTTTTTCAGCTTTTGTCGATCTAGTCTATGAGTGGGTGTTGTTTACACACCTAATTTGTGACAACTGCTACCGAAAACTCCCATGATATCCTACAATCGTCATTAGACATATCAAATCCAAAATACAATGGCAACCATCATAAACTTACTTACTTACCATAATCGGCCATCAATACATATGGCCCTTGAGATCCTACCTTTGCCAAAACTAGAGACTAGATTTGGATCTAGTCGTTCCACTTGTCCAAGCCTTCGATTAGCAGCCTCTGGATCACACTAACACCAAAACAAATCAATTGTTACAACCCTTAGAGCCTTAAGCTCCAATCGACAGCCTCCCTATGCCTTTAGGGATTTTGGCTTTTCTAAAATCTAAAATAAAGAATAGATCTGAGTACCTACCTCAGGTTCTTTCAACCAAAACGATTCCACTTTAGTTTCTACTAAAATCTGATGCAGATCCAGCCCTTAAACACTAGCAGAAATCGAATCTTAGAGATCTAAAGATCCGACTATATGTCCCTAAAAACTATGGTGTTTTCGGCTTTTGGAACTGTGAAGAAGAAGATGATTTGGTATGGTGGTTTTTGTAGTGGTATTGCCGATAGGGGTTGAGGTTTAGAGGATGTGAAAATTGGCTAAAAGAGATGAAGAAAATAGGAGGATTTTGACTAGAAGAAATCAGCACAAGAAACAACTTTCGGGATTTCGGCTTTTGTGGCAATCGGCTATAGAGGTTTAGAAAAGAATAGGAATGAAAGAGGAGATGAGTAGAATGGTAGGAATGTTTCGGCCAGATAAGAAAAGAAGGAAAAAACAAAATAGAAGAAGAGAGGAGAAGAGAAGGAAGAATTTGGAACTCAAGAGATCTAACTTTGCATTTTTCGGCTTTTTGCGACACTGAGAAGAGAATAGAATGAAAGTGAAGGCTCTAGATGGCTAACCCTAATTCGGCAAAACAAAAAGAAAATAAAGCTTGTCCTAATGGCCATTCAAACCCATGGCCCAACCTTCCTAAAGCCCTAGCCAAATTTCCACTTAAGCTCTATCACATGCCCGGCATATGCACACAAAAATAAAAGTAACAACACGCTTACCTTGTGACTTGAACTCTGGCTCCCCCTAATCATCCACACGTCACTCTCCAAACACCTAGGTGGCGCCACAAGCCACTTTACCACAGATCTTTTTGTGTCCTATTTTACCACCTCAATTTTAAAAGCCCATATTGCTAGAACCCTCTCTCTCCAAAATTAAAATTCAGGAATTGCCTCGAATTAAATTTACTCTTGGGCCTTTTCAAGGCCCACCAACATACTCAAACCCAAATTATTGATAAGGCCTACTGCCCAGATTCCCTTAAGAGGCAAAATTCAAGAATTTTACTAAAGCTATGGGCCGAGCCCTGGACCTTTTTTCCACACCATAAACCCTTCGTAATTTATTTCATTACTACACTAAACATACGAAATAATAATAATTAAAATAATAATAATAACATCCAAATTATTCGGGCTGTCTTCTACCCGAACCCAGACTCAAGGCCCAATACTTTTAGGCCCAAAAATCAGGGCATTACAAATCTACTCCCCTTAAAGAAATTTCGTCCTCCAAATTTCAAACTATCAACTAATCTTATTACTCAAGTCAAACCACTATGCTTCTGCTGTGCACTCCAATTAAAAATAATTCTTAGTACGACCCAAAATGTCTAATTACCAAAGTAAAGAAACATCTATCAAGTACGCATACAACTCGTAACACCCACTTAAATAAAATAAGCTTGGCAATCTTGAGCTCGATACTCCTTGGACCCACATCTAAAGCATGCTCCTGTCTTCCTATGGCATTCACCCGATGACGCCCGTTGCAGTTCTTGCAGGTTGGAAAGTTTGGTCATGTCTTAACATGTTTCACAGAACGAGGCTCGGTCTTCTAAGAACTAGAATCCTTCCTCTTCTTACACTCTAAGCACCCTGCATGAAGCGTTTCCCTAATTTCCTTAACCTTGGTCTCCAATACTTCTTCTACCACTTTCCTTACTAACTAGGCCAGTGCCTCAGTCCCAAGCTCCGAGTTACCGCTACTCGAAGTTGGCAGACTCCGTTTACCCTCAGAATCCATATCAACGCTCTACATTATCAGCACGCATAACAATAACTACCAAGATCTTGATTCACAGATTTTAGTACTTATTCATATGTTTTATGCAGAGATAATGTTTTAAAGTTTCTATTTTTCACAGAATCATAGTCTAGCTATAGTCTCGATATTCTAGAGTTTTTAGTATTACCCTAGCTATAATGATACGGTCTTAGTTCTATCTATAGTAATATCTTAATACAATGTAGTATGAGTAACAGGAATACTTACAGACTTGGGCTGGAGATTCGGTGTGCCACCTACTCAGAATAAAATTTTAGAAAACCGGATATGCTACCCTTGAAATCATTTATTTGTAGGAACAAAATCTAAAACTTTTTTTTGAAACCCATTCCATAGTCGAGTTGTTGCAACTAGGCTCTGATACTACTAAATGTAACACCCCAAACCTGGCCCAGATATTACGGCCAAATCTGGTGTGTCACATTGAAGCATTACTGTATAGGTCATGTCTTATCTAAAATCTTTCTTAGTGATTTAAGGGTATTTTTGTTATAGATTAAAGTGCATGGAAGCTGTGTACCACGTAGGATGCCGGAAAAGAGGAGGTGAGTCTATTAGACTACTTAAGTACCAAGCTCTCCACGGATCCACTCCTAGACATGCACACAACCATTGCCACACTTTAACTGAATGATTGTTTAGGAAAAACCATTTCATTTTAAGCCTTTGAAAACACTTATTAATTTTTGAAAACGTTTTCATTTCGGAAGCTTTGTCTTGTTTCACGATATTTTGAAATCAAGTAATCTCTTTTAAAAACGCGTCCAAGAGTTATCAAATTTCACACATTTAAATCCATAACATGCCTAAGCTAATAATCATACTAAAGTAATTAAAAATAATTCAAGCGGCCTTATTACAACTTAAAACCCAAAGCAATTAAAGTAAATGAAACTAATCTAGTCATAAGAAGAAAATTGAGCTTGCAAAACATGTGGCCACTCCGAATCCTTCTCAGCTCCAAGTCCACTATGGTTGGGGGTTGCCTGCACGGATAAAATTAAGAGGTGAGTTTGGAAAACTCAGTGTGTAAAATAACCCAACCATAGTCCAAATCAGTTCAAACCACAGAAACAGATTAAGTTGGGCCTTAGCCCTATACAGAATTCAGAATGAAGCCCATAGGCCCATAATAGAAACAGAACAGATATATCTTGTATGCAGAAAACCCAACCCATATCCATCCGTATACACCCCCGTGCCAACCTTACACCATGTGGCGAGACTACTCGACCCACCCATCCGCTACACATCACAAAATTTGCAGCATGGCTGGCACGACAGATATTGTGACAGAGTCATCAGATACAGATATTGTGGCAGAGCCACCATAAACAGATATTTGTGGCAGAGCCACCAGATCAAATATTTGTGGTAGAGCCACCAGAACGCTTCCTCCATCAATATAACCCATATCCCATGCAACAGATATACATGTCGTGGCATACAACAAACAGAATCAGAATATCATGCATTTCAGTCAAAATTAACCTTAGGGGTATAATGGTAATTTTGCACCTAGGGATATAATGGTAATTTTCATACTTAGGGGTATTTTAGTAAATTTAACTATTTTAGGGTTTACACTCATATTACAGCCATTAACACATTAACAGAAACACTTACCGAGCATTTTTACTAAATTGGGCCCGTTGGCCTATTAACCTGATTTCGACCCATTAAGCCCAAATATACCAAAGTGCACGAAATTGCGCACTCTGCAATCATAGCACTTGTGATTACCAAAATTAACAACCAAACCATCTCACGAGCACTCGCACGCTCGCAAGTTCACAAAATGCCAACTTTTCATCATTTCGGCTTTTCAGCTTTTGTCGATCTAGTCTATGAATGGGTGTCGTTTACACACCTGATTTACAAAAACTGCTACCGAAATCTCCCACGATATCCTACAATCGTCACTAGACATATCAGATTCAAAATACAATGGCAACCATCATAAACTTACTTACCATAATCGGCCATCAATACCTATGGCCCTGGAGATCCTACCTTTGCCAAAACTAGAGACTAGATCTAGATCTAGTCGTTCCACTTGTCCAAGCCTTCGATCAGCAGCCTCTGGATCACACTAACACCAAAAAAAAAATCAATTGTTACAACCCTTAGAGCCTTAAGCTCCAATCGACAGCCTCCCTATACCTTTAGAGATTTTGGCTTTTCTAAAACCCGAAATAAAGAATAGATCTGAGTACCTACCTCAGGTTCTTTCAACCAAAACAATTCCACTTCAGTTTCTACTCACATCTGATGCAAATCTAGCCCTTAAACACTAGCAGAAATCGAATCTTAGAGATCTAAAGATTCGGCTATATGTCCCTAAAAACTATGGTGTTTTCGGCTTTTGGAACTGTGAGGAGGAAGATGATTTTGTATGGTGGTTTTTGCAGTGGTATTGCTGATAGGGGTTGAGGTTTAGAGGATGTGAAAATTGGCTAAAAGATATGAAGAAAATAGAAGGATTTTGACTAGAATAAAATAGAAGGATTTTGACTAGAAGAAATAGGCACAAGAAACAACTTTCTAGATTTTGGCTTTTATGGCAATCGGCTATAGAGGTTTAGAAAAGAATGGGAATGAAAGAGGAGATGAGTAGAATGGTAGGAATGTTTCAGCCAGAGAAGAAAAGAAGGAGAAAAAGAAAATAGAAGAAGAGAAGGAAGAATTCGGCACTCAGAAGATATGACTTTACGTTTTTCGGCTTTTTGCGACACTGAGAAGAGAATAGAATGAAAGTGAAGGCTTTAGGTGGCTATCCCTAATTTGACAAAACAAAAAGAAAATAAAGCTTGCCCTAGTGGCCATTTAGACCCACGGCCCAACCTTCCTAAAGCCCTAGCCGAATTTCCACTTAAGCTCTATCACATGCCTAGCATATGCACACAAAAATAAAAGTAACATCACACTTACCTTGTGACTTGAACTCTGGCTCCCCCTAATCATCCACACGTCACTCCCCAAACACCTAGGTGGTGCCACATGCCACTTTACCACAGATCTTTTTGTGTCCTATTTTACCACCTCAATTTTAAAAGCTCATATCGCTAGAACCCTCTCTCGCCAAAATTAAAATTCAGGAATTGCCTCGAATTAAATTTACTCTTGGGCCTTTTCAAGGCCCACCAACATACTCAGACCCAAATTATTAATAAGGCCTACTGCCCAGATTCCCTTAAGAGGCAAAATTTAAGAAGTTTGCTAAAGCTATGGGCCGAACCCTGGACCTTTTTCCCACACCATAAACCCTTCGTAATTTATTTAATTACTACACTAAACATATGAAATAATAATAATAAAAATAATAAAAATGATAACATCCAAATTATTCGGGTCGTCTTCTACCTGAACCCAGACTCAAGGCCCAATACTTTTAGGCCCAAAAATTGGGGCGTTACATTGCACCTTGAATTTTTTGGTCAGCATGTATGGTAGTAAACAAACGGGAAGAGACACGGTCGTGTGTCTCAACCGTGTGGAGGACACAGCCTTGCACATGGGCGTGTACCTTGGTCGTGTGCCCTTAGATGGATAATGATGTCATAAATAGAATGTCCATGTTTTTGGGCATGGGCGATGACAAGGGCATGTCTAGGCCGTTTGAGGGACGTGGGCCAGGGACACGGGCGTGTGTTTGGCCATATGAAAACCCCTATTGGTTTGAAATGAAAAATAAATTACAATAATTCAACACGGGTAAGGGAAATAGGCGTGTCCCAATACACACGGGCATGTGCATTGCCTCCACACGAGCGTGTGAGGCTTAAACCTAGAAACTCCCTAAAGTTTTCTAAAGTCATCGGTTTAGTCCTGGATGGCTTTTAATGCACGTTTTGGACCTCATAGGTCCACAATTGGGATAATACGACTCTGTTTGGTTAGTTTTAAATTGCAATGAAATTTATAGCCCGTATTTTTTGGTAATGCCCGTACCTCATCCCGGTCTCGGGTATGGGTAAGGGTATTATAGAAATGCCATGTTTATTTAGATCACAAGAGTTTAAAATATTTGATGATTTAGAAAGATTTGAATTTACGATAGCGGAGATGGCTAGAATTGCTAAAAGATTATGAGCTAGTGATTGACTACCATCCGAGAAAAGTAAATGTTGTATCTGATGCATTAAGCTGAAAATCTTTGTTTGCTCTACGTGCAATGAATACTCAGTTGGCTCTTTCTGTTGACGGCTCAATTGTAGCTGAGTTGAAAGCGAGACTGTTGTTTGTACAGCAGATTTATAAAGCTCAAAAGACTGATAATGAAATGTTAGCTAAAAGAGCTCAATGTGATTTGAACCCTGATTCAGAGTTTCAAGTTGATTTCGATGATTGTTTAAGATTCAAAGGCCGAATATGTGTTCCGAGAAATTCAGAGTTGATTCAGATGATTTTGAACGAAATGAAGCACATAGTAGTTGTTTATTTGTTCATCCAGGAAGTACGAAAATGTATAATGATTTGAAATAGCTCTATTGGTGGCATGGTACATGTCAGAGTTCGTTTCTAAATGTTTGATTTGTCAGCAAGTTAAAGCTGAGCATCAGGTACCGTTTGTTTTATTGCAGCCAATTATGATTCTCGAGCGGAAATAGGATAAAATGACTATGGATTTTGTTTTGGGTTTGCCCCTATCTTCAAGTAAAAAAGATGCAATCTGGGTTGTTGTTGACTGATTGACAAAATCAGCTCATTTCATTGCTGTGCTTATAGATTATTCGCTTGGCAAACTTGCTGAGTTGTATATCTCCGAGGTTGTGAGATTACATGGAGTACCTATTTCTATGGTTTCGAATAGAGATCCAAGATTCACATTGAGGTTTTGGAAGAAATTGCATGATGTACTTTGTACAAAACTACATTTTAGTATTGCATTTCACTCGTAGACAGATGGTCAATCTGAATGAGTTATACAGATACTTGAGGATATGTTACGTTATTGCATTCTTGAATTTGAAGGTACGTGGGAAAAGTATTTGCAATTGATTGAATTCGCGTATAAGAATAGCTTTCAATTGAGTATTAAAATGGCACCATACGAAGCTTTATATGGTCGAAAGTGTTGAAAACCATTGTATTGAACTGAACTAAGCGAGAATAAGATTCACGAGGTTGATCTGATAAGAGAAACAGAAGAAAAAGTGAAAGTAATTCGTGATAGTTTGAAAGCAATTTTAGATCGACAGAAATCTTACGTAGATTAAAAATGAAAAGATATTGAGTTTCAGATTGGGGATAGAGTGTTTTTGAAAGTATCTCTATGGAAGAAAATACTTCGATTCAGTCGTAAAAGCAAACTGAGTCCGAGATTCATCGAGCCGTATGATGTTATCGAGCGAGTTGGACCAGTGGCTTATCGGCTAGCATTGCTGTCTGAGCTAGAAATGATTCATAATGTATTTCATGTATCGATGCTACGAAGGTACAAATCTGATCTCTCGCATATTATTTCCCCAACCGAAGTTGAGATTCAGTTATATTTATCGTACAGTGAAGAACCAATCCGAATTTTAGCTCGTGAGATCAAAGAGATGAGAAATAAAAGAATAGCATTAGTATAATTGTTATGGCATCGAAATGGGGTAGAAAAAGCTACGTGGGAACCCGAGGATGCTATGAGAAAGCATTACCCAAACCTATTCACTGGTATGATTTTTGAGGATAAAAATCCCTAAGGGGGAGAGTTATAGCAGCCCAATTTTAACTAAATCAGAATAGTAGTTTTGAAACCACAAATTTGAGGTCGTAAAATTATTTTAATATTATTTTATGTGTTTATAGCATGTGAATTTATATGTGTGAAAGTTTCGTGTGGTAATTTTATCATTTAAGTGGTTAATTTGAAAAAAAGTACTTAATTGCGTAAAATGCAAAAGTTACATTCTATTTTATAAAAGTGTCTAATTGTCATGGCTTATTAAAGGTGAAGTCCTTATTTTGTAAATAGACCATGGGAAGTGGAATTTGACATGAATAGCCATCCATTATGTGTTTTTAAATGTTAATAAATTGGTTATTTTGGTAATTGGTTAAATAAGTCTTAATTAAACAATACCAAAGTTAAAATGTGTTCATTTTTTCCATTTCCAACTGAAAAACAAAAGAAAATAAGGGTTTTGAGAGCTTTGAAGGTTCGGCCCTTGTTCATCTTGATTGAGATCAAGAACGAAAGAAATCGAATTTAGATCGAGGGAAATCGAAAGTTATTAAATAGTTAATACGGTTCCCCTATTTCGACTACAAGGTAAGTTCATATGCAAATAAATGTCTTTAAATTGAATTATATATGTTTTATTATCATTGAATTGCTAAGAATGTCGAATAAGCAAATATGAGCATGAATTGACGAAGTTACGACATCTGAATGTCTCGTACGAACCTTAGGAATAATATAGGATACGAATTTCATGACATTAGGTTATCGAGATGTGATTACATGTAAGACCATGTCTGGGACAATAGCATTGTATTGAGACTACGTGTAAGACCATGTCTGGGACATTGGCATCGTTAATTGATTTTTTGTAAAATCCTATCTAGAACAGCGACATCAATTTATGATAACATGTAAGACCATATCTGAAATATGGCATTATATGAGCTTATGTGATTTCTGAGTATCCTTAATGATTCCAAACGGTTCAATGGGCAAAGTCAAGTTGAGAAAGAATATGTGAATGAGCTAAGTGACTCCGGTACGTACGAGATTTACATAAGTATTGAAAGGGAAAGTATCTGATGAACCCGATTAAGATATTGAATATAGGTTCAATAAGAAAGGTTTGTGAAATTCAATGTGAATAGCTATGTTTAGCATAGTTGATTTTGTTATGCAAATATTCATGTGATGAAATTTTTTGTATATGGCTTACTAAGCTATTAAATGTTACTTTGTGTGTTATTTCCATGTTTTCTAGATTATCGAAGCTCGCTCGGACTTGGGGATCGTCAGAAAACATCATCACACTATCGATCATCTCGTTGGTACTTTTTGAAGTTTTATATATACAATATATGGCATGTATAGGCTAGTGTCATTTTGGTATGTTTTAAGTCATGATATTAGCCATGAGATTTGGCTTGTAAATGTTGATATGTATGGCCATTTAAGTTAGCTTGAATTGTGTTGGATAATTGATATGTATGTGATGTATATAATGCCTTATATATTTGATTATTCTGGTATGTTTGCCATAGTTGTTGATATAGCCAAAGAGTTGTTATTTGGTTAATTAGTAGATGATGTATTAATGCTTGGAAGATTGGCATATTGTGGTATGATTTTGAAATGGAGATATAGTGTAAGTTGTGTCATGAAATAGATGATAATTTGATGAGTAATGCAATTAGTAGTCATGTGAGATTGATGATTTTGGCACATGGATTTGGTATGTTTTTGAATATGGAATTAAGTAGTTGATATAGTTGAATATAGATGTCATGATATATGTATGGATTGGCATGTTTTGGTTGCCTATCTATGTGTTGAATTAGTACCAATTTGGTTACTTTGTGTGCATGAGAAAAGGGTGGCAAATTGGCTTTACAAATGGTCTCTTTTTTTCCACATAGGTAGAGACACGGGCATGTGTCTCAGCCGTGTGCGACAAACGGTCATGTTACATGGCAGTGTGTCCCCTAGGGTACCCTTTCGAATTAAATTTAGTATACCTTATAGTTTTGACACGGCCTAGACACTCGGGCATGTCTATTAGTCGTGTGTGGCACACGGGCTGGCACATGGGTGTGTGGTCGGCCGTGTGACCCAAGTCAGTAACCCCATTAGATTTCACAAGGCCTGGCACATAGGCATATCCTCGGCCATGTGGTGCAAGTCAGTATGTATGCCCTGTTTTCACACGGTCTATGACACGGGCATGTCTGGTAGACGTGTGAGGCACACGACTTGTTCACACGGGCGTTCGACCCTTAAATTAAAGAAAATTTTCTATGTTTCTCAAAGTTTGCAAATGTTATTGATTTAGTCCCGAACCTTTTCTAAGAATGTTTTAATGTCTCATAGGACCTTAGAAGGGACAATATGATTGAGATGAATGAATTTTGATTAATATTGCATATATGTCTATGAATGAGGTGTGTTATCCGGTAATGCCTCATAACCTTATTCTGACGTCGGATACGGGTTAGGGGTGTTACATATTGTGTACGTTCAGATTTAGAATTGAGACAATCTATTCTCAGGGAAGCACATAGCAATCTATACGCTATGCATTATCGCATGTGAATGTATAATGCGAATGTGCACTAACGTTGAATCAAGTAATAAAGTGTCTCCACAAGAATTAGAATTGACTAAAATAATTGGTTATGCTATTACAACGAAATTGACTAATTAAATTGTGCAAAAGAAATATGTGATTAATTATTAAAGAAATGTAATGAATGGATTAATAAAATCAATTCTAAATAAAAATATGCTGGGGCAATTAAAATGTTGTGGAAATTTTCAAAGAATAAGTGGGAAGGAGTTTGTACCGTTGAATGATAAAATTTGGAATTTCTCAAGCTTATTTCTATAACATAATAATGCCATGACAAAATCTTGACCATTCTACTACTTAGAGAATCACTACTGCAATCTGCTTCTTTCAAAACCCAGACTTTGAGCTATCATTCTGAGTTTTTGTATGCCTAAAAAACTTAATGATATCCAGATTTTTCTCCCTTTCCATGTAAAGGTTGCAACTTCTACGTCTAGAGTGCCGCAAATATTCTTTTGAATGCTTGTCTATATCAACCGATTATAATCCAATCTAATTAATCATTTCAGAATTAAATCAAATCTAATAACATACCACACAGTCATCTATGTCTAGAGCTTGCATGCATGCAGTTAAAATAATCACAAATCCAATGAAACAATATCTTACTCAAAATAAAACCATGGGCATTAAAGATAATAAAATTTCACCCAAATAATTCCAACCCAATGAGAATTAACTCATGGGTTGAACACTGGAATCCATAATAAAACCATTCGACATCATTCTTTAAATTCATGAATCACAAAGTTCAAATCAGAAAATAAAGGCAGAACTTCAGCTTTCACTCTAATAATGAGATTTGATGCAAAACCTAAGCTAGATTCCTCTTCCCCTTACGGCTGTAATTCTTTTGTAAATTGCTACCCTTTCCTCTCTCTTTTTGAGATTTTTTTATAAGAACCTATTGCAGAGAGATAAAAATTGTTTTCTCATTCGTTTCTCTATCCCCCATTCTCCTTTTCCTCTTTTCTCTTTCCTTCATTATATGGTAGGTCCCTCCCTCTCATTACACACCTTTTGCTTCCTCTTTTCAAGGTGGTTTATCTAGTACAAGTACAGGTGGCTAAGAGTGACGTGGACTGAATGTTGCGTCATCCTTTTAGAATTTCAATAGGATTCGTGTTGGCTATCTAACCAATATTTTGTCATGGCAATATTTCACTTCCTTCATTTTACTACACTTTTTTCTCTTTTCTTTTTCATCTTGCACCTACTACTAACCACAAACAATACCTTTCATCCCCAATAATATAAGTAACAAATAATAAATTTTATACCACAATACAAGCTTTGTTATGTAATGTTCTAAAAATATGTAAAAATGAAAACATATTTACTTAATTACAAACAATTAATTCCATCTGAGTGATTGTTGACTAGTTGACTAAGTCCGCCCATTTTCTACTAGTGCATACCGACTACTCGTTACTGAGGTTGGCAAAGTTGTATATCTTTGAAATTGTGAGACTTCATGCGGTACAGGTTTCTTTCATTTTTTATCGGGATCCTCGTTTCAAGTCTCGATTTTGGAAGAAGCTACATGGGGCACTTGGTATGAGGTTAAACTTCAATATAACTTTTCATCCACAGTCTGATGGGTAGCCTGAGAGTGTTATCTAGATTCTCGATGAGATGTTGAGAGGTTGCGTGATTGATTTTTGAGGCATTTGGGAGGAACATCTTCCACTTGCTAAATTTGCGTATAATAAATGTAACACCCCTAACATGTCTCCGTTACTAGATTAGCGTTACGGAGTGTTACCGAACAAAATAGGACATTTCACTTTATTTTAGAACAATTAAACATAAAACAAAAAATTCTATTCATGGTATAAAAACACTTATGGGCCTTAAAACGGGCATACTGGGCCCTAAAAATAGTTTAAGAATAAATTGGGGTCAAATTGAAATAAAACAAAAAATTTAAAAAAAAAAATCTTGAAATTTTGCAAAACAAGAGTCACACGATCGTGTAGCTAGGCCATCTGACATAGCCTAAACTGTGTAGACATTCGCAAATAGGACACACAGTTGTGTCCCAACCTGTGTGTCCACCCTTGTGAGTATTCGATGTTGGGTCATACAAGTCACAAGTCGTGTGCCAGTCCATGTTACAAACTATTTTGGCTCAAACGGCCCTGTTGCAGCCCATGTGCTAGGTTGTGTGGATACTGCACCTAAAATCAATCATTACACATGACAATGTGTAGTGATTATGTGTGGCGTACGGTTGTGTGACAGCTCATGTCCCAAGTTGTATGCACCATTTTTGACCCCTAAAATCAAGTTTACCAAAAATGCTTACTTGAGACACAAATATACCATTTACCAACCTTTAAACATACTCAAAACACCTTAAACAAGATAAAAACATGTTAGAATCAACATACCACATAAATTTAAAAGCCTATCCAATATACCCTCATTGGTGCCACAAATAAACATCTATACAATTCAATTTCAATGTCATGGTTTCATACCTTAACCATACTTCATATACTTACCATCTCATTCACACTTTAATATACCAAAAGCCATCTAAAACACAAAGCACTCACAAGTGTCCAAAACCCATACTTACATATATACATTTATATGCCAGCATCAAGTCATTTAGGCAGATAAACTTAAACCTCGTCACATTTGCAATAGCATAAAATAAACTCCTATTACAAGCCATTTATAACTAATAACCAAAACTACCAATATAACGAATGGATAGTGTAATGGTGCTCAGACGATATTTACAACCAATCCAACTTTCTGCTGATCTACAAGAAAAGAAAACAACTGACGTAAGCAATAATGCTTAGTAAGTTCGTATAAAGTCAACTTTAACTTACTGAACATTTTAAGTTAAACAGCCAAGCATAGTTTCATTATATTATAAGCTAACTTTCATTTCCTATACACACCACCTCACATGGTTAATTGGTGTAACATTTCAAGTTAAACAGCCAAGCATAATTTCATTATATTATAAGCTAACATCCCTTATTCCATATTAATATTCTTATGAATATTTTTGTATAAACAACTCATATAACCATGACATATGTATATATAATTTTCCATATAAGCATTTCATATAACTATTTCACTTAAACATTTCATCTTACCATATCATTTACACATTTAACATATAATCATTATGTAAATCACATTTCATTTCAAATGTCCATATAAACATATCAACCTCGAATCACTTACTTCCATCAATGTGAAAACTAAATAAATAGATTAGTCATATCTGTCAGTCATTTACGAGGCACTTATAGGATTAGTATCAAAAATGGTTCATCATACGTTTACTGAACTACAATAATTCAATCCAAACTAATTGTCTAACTTTAACCACATAATCATCAATATGAAACATATTATAGAATCATTCTTGATACAGTATTCAAATGGCATACATCAATATTTCAACATTAAACACATATTTTCATAGCTTGGTGAACTATAGCAACTTGACTCGGATACTTGTGTAACTACACCACACCAAAAGCATCAAAGATGCATAACAGAGACAATGAAATCTAGATAGTGGAACAAATGTGCAATCAGAGGCATTGAAGTGCAAACAGAGGCTGTAACGCCACGAATTTTGGGCCTAGAAGTATTAGGTTTTGAGCATGGGAACAGTTAGGAGGTAGCACATAAATGTTTAGTTGTGCAAGTAAGTGACACAACTGTGTATCTGCTTCAGTGGTTATGTGTTCTAGGAATGTCTGTGAAGTCATGGGTTCAACTCTTGGCTTGTGCAAAAATTTTGTTTCTTACTTGAATTAACCCTGTCTCTACTTAGCAAGCTTCTTAAATAAATATGGGTATTTTATGACATAAAGAGTCTACTGGTCTATGGGGTATGTGGCGTGTTATCTATACCAGAGGGCTGAGGTTCGAATCCTGGTGGGTGCAGTAGAGTGTTTTATTTTGGTCCTATGTCGTGGGAGAGTTGTGGGTTGACCGAAACACTGAAGTGGTTGAGCGGAATTCAAATTGGATGGTTGAGAGATTAGAGGAGTGATTTGAGGAGGGAATTTAGGAGAAAATTAGGGGATTTGAAGTTGGGAGAGAGTTGGTGCCGAATTGGTAATCTTCCCACTCAGAATTTGATTTTTGGTTGTCATTGCTTTCCATTTTGGTGGCTGGTAGCATTTTGGTTCTTTTCTCAGTACTTGGAGGTTGAATAGTGTCGAAGGTTCTTTCGAGTATTGTTTTACTCTCTTCTGTATTATTCAGTTTTGTTCTCCCTCTCTTTCCCTCTCAACACTCCCGAGTTTGGAAAGTTTCTCTTGATTTCTTGTTTTAATTGTGGTCTTTCTTTGAGTGATTACTTCAGCTTCTCCCCCTAATCGGTTTGTTGTTTGGTCGAATATTCCCTTTCCCTCTTCTCTTTCTCCCAATTCTTCCCTTTCTTCATTTTGTTGTTGATCTATTACTCCACTTCTCCTCCTTTTATTCTTTCAGTTTCGGCATTATTTTGTGATCAATCATCTGAGTGTACGGGTGCTTTTTCTTTCTTTTCCTCTCTGCCATGCTAGTCTTGTATCTAACACTTTCTTCTACTGCCAATTTATAGGATTGTATTGGTACTAGCCTTGCCTATGTCGCATTGGGTGATCATTTTGGATAGGCCGATTTCTTCCCTTCCATATAATCAATTTCGCGCATTTGGTAGGTGTTATACGGTTAGTGCAAAGTTTTGGTTGATCAATAAATGGATTAAGGTTATTAAGTCTCGAATGTATTACAAGATATCTCTAAAGGGGTTTGTGGTCTGTCGCTTGTAACGATTTAAGTGTGCGATCTTCTGTCGATCGACCAAGGCAAGTGATTAGGATCTCTTTGATAAGTGTTATAAAAAAATGATTATTGATCTTGTTATTAAAAAGGACTGATGGTAGATTGTGTTTGAAACTAGGGTTGGAGCGCCTGTTGTTTATTTGCGCGTTCTTACAACCAGATGTGTAAACACTTTTCAAATCGTAAATCGGCAAAAGACGATACATGTGACCATTGATGCTACACGAGTATGCATTCACTCGTGTGGTAATCCGAACGCCTAAACATAGGCATAAGCTTGTGGAGGCCGGCCATGAGCGATTTCATGGGCTTAGGCCGTTTTGGGCCATGTAAAGCCGAAATGGGTCGAGTGGGCCCACGGACATGTGGGCCCCACACGGGTAAACCACACAGACGTGTGGAGAATATTGGGCCAGGCGGTGTAGTTCACACGACCAAGGCCATTTCTGGGCTATATGGGCCACACGAGCGTGTGGGCCCATAATATGGGCCTTAGGCCCGTTTTCATTATTTGATTGTTAAGGTTGCACGGGTTGTAACACCCCTAACCCATATCCTTCGCCGGAATAGGGTTAGGAGGCATTACCGAACAAATGCGCAAATACAAATATTAATAAAACATTACCCAAGTCCAACTCATTATGTATACAAAAAGAAAAAATATAATATAGTTAACTTATATTTCCGTACATATACTATTTAGCACATTGAAAACAGATATCATATCAATGTCAAACTAACACTTACTGCATATAATGCGTATATTAATATGTTTATATAGAAATAATCATCGACAACATGATCAAACATAATATTAAATTACTTACGAAATAATGCATACACCACCAATTATCATACGCATATTCATGTAATTTAATAAACCATAATACATATAAATAAAATTACTATCATATGCAACTTAAGTTAGATCAATTTTGTAACTTGCATGTTTTGCACTTATGTTCAAATTAGTATATTCATTCAGCACAAACCACACATTATCACATACTCCATTTAAGATATTAATTATTAAAGACTTTACATATTTATTTTAAATCATTAAATCATATACATTTGGTCTTAGTAATTTAATCATTTTATAAATGCACATCACCTAAAAGTACTCCTATTACCTATGCCAACCAACATGTCTAAGAGCACACACTCAATAACTGAATAATGGTTACCATTCAAACAACTTAAACTTGGGTTTATTTATTGACGTTTGAGACCAAACTTATTTAGCACGTTCATGTTATCTAAATTTAAGCATGGATCCACAATCTACTAAGTCTGATCGAATACACTTGTCAACTAAGGAGATTATATTTATCATTACAAGGCACAAATCACAATAAACACACTCAAACATAAATCTTGCGTATCATTTGTGAAACAAATTAAGTCAAATTATCACATGCATAAATATTTATATAAACATATGACAAATCACAAGTTAGTCATAACCATTCTATATACCTTTATCTTTTATACGAATTTATAATAAATTAGCATATAATTTTCAACTAACTCAAATTTCAATATGCAAGATCATTATATATATGCAAAAATAAAACCATACCAACAAGGATCATACTTCTTACCTATAAGGCCGAATACACATGACATTTTTACACATATATTTTTCATTCATGTTACACATGCTTGTAACTAATATCATAACACTCACTTACCTTGTTACAAATAAATACTAAACCAATACATACCTGATCACTTAGTTAATTTTACATATTTGTTCTCCAATTATCGATGCCCGATGAACCATTCGGAATTGGGTAGGACACTCAGATAATCACACATATCGTACAATGCCAACGTCCCAGACGTGGTCTGTGACAGCCCTAAAGTGACCCTAGTCAAAAAATAGTTTCGGGACCGCTAAACCGAGTCACCAAATTATTTGAATATGATAATTATTGTCTAAAATATGTGAATATGAATGTGTGAAAGTTTTAAGCTTCGATTTAGTTAATTGCATGTGAATTTAGTTAATAGGACTTATGTGTGACACTTTTGAAATGTGATAGGTTAATCTATAAGGATTTATTAGTGCATGTAATAAAAATGGTGGACTTGCATGTCAATTTCCCCACTTAATTGGTAGTGCCCGGCCATGACAATGAGGGTGGACAAAATGTGATGGGTAAAACATGTCATAAACATGTTATGTTAGTGTTTTATGGGAGGAATGATAAAATAAGGAGCATGGTAATAAAATAATAGTGGTTAGTAGGAGGAGAAAGAGAAAAAGAAAAAAATGAGCTAGGCTACTCCTCCATTGCCGTGACTTGAGGAAGGAAGAAGAAGAGGATTTTCTTGCTTCATGTTCGGTTGGTTGGTGTTTAGGAGGAGGTATGTTTGATGTTGTTCCATGAGATTCATGCATGTTTTTAGTTGTTAGCTTGAGTTCTACCTAGCCCATGGTTTAAATCTTTGCTATGTGATGGAGATGATATTCGGCCATGGGTGTTGTCTTCTTGGTTGGTGTTTGATGTTGTGGTGATGAGGCATGAAGATGAGTTAAGTTTCGGCTAAGGTGGATTTGTGTTGATGTCATTTGCACGCTAAATGTGAAGCTTTGTAATGATACATGTGATGGTGGATTGATGACTCTTGGATTTTCTTTTTAGCATTTTTGAGTTAGACATTAAGTTCTTTGTTTAACCCATGACCAAAATTGAAATGGTATGGTGTCTTGATGCATTCGGCCATGGTAGGAAGTAGAAGAGAAATATGGTTGTTGTTCATGTTATTTGGATGAAAAATGGTAGTAAGGTGAAGTGCAAATGTTAGTATTTGATTACTAGTGTATATATGTGTATTAGCCGAGTTTTGAACTTGAAACAAAATGGTATGTAGTCAATACAAGTAACCATATTTGTAGGAAGTATTAAGCATATAATTGGCCTCAACATACACATGCATATTCGGCCACACGAGATAGATTGGTGTTGCATGTATTCGGTTATAGGCGAGCATAATGATAAATCTATCTTGACTTAGATAATCGACTCAAGGAGAATTTGTTAAAGTGCTTAGTTAATTGATATTAGGTTAATGATGTGTGTATTCGGTCATAAAGGTGCACATGAGGAAATGTTAGATTAATTGTATTAAATTGCTCAATGTGATTAAAAATGCGTATGACCATTTTGTATTTGAGCTAAAGGTGGCCATATGACCTATCAAACTCCTTGTCATATTCGGCCATAAGCTAGCATAATGAGACTTTAATAAGTTAAATTTGTTTGAATTAGCTCAAGAGCTTAGAGGACCAAAGTTGGATAAGGGAAAGGAAAAAGTGATCGAATAGCCGCCGAAATCGTTCGACAACATCCGAGGTAAGTTTTTGAGTAATGGATCTTAGATTATGATTCGATTAGATCATGTTTTAAGTAAATCAAAATCATGCTCTTTGTATGTAACTATTGAGCCGAAAATGATAATGCTTGATAAGTGACTTGTGTTTGAATTCTAGTTATGAAAATGAAATATAGATGTGTCATGATTTATTGATATGTGCATGGATATTCGGATGATAACCGGGCTAAGTCCCGAAGGCATTTGTGCTAGTGACTAATTCCGGGCTAAGCCCGAAGGCATTTGTGCGAGTTACTATATCCGAGCTAAGTCCCGAAGGCATTTGTACGAGTTACTATAACCGGGCTAAGTCCTGAAGGCATTTGTGCGAGTTACTATATCCGGGCTAAGTCCCGAAGGCATTTGTGGGAGTTACTATAACCGGGCTAAGTCTTGAAGGCATTTGAGCAAGTAGCTATATCTGGCTAAATTCCGAAGGTACTTGGTTTGGGAATGAGCGATCTTGCTGTAATAATTTCAATTAATACGCTCGTAAAATCCCAACGATGAGGTACGTTTCGTATATGCATTGGAGTAGTTGATTCCTTTTAAATATTATTCGCTCAGTCAATTAATGAGCTTCCGGCCTTTGGTTAAGTTGATCCCTTATGTGTGAATATGAGGGTTGGAAATGTGAAGTAGGACTGATTTTTGAGAATATGTGTATATGAAATTATCCGTTTAGTTATATGAATGCTATACTTCAGTTGTGCCTAATTTCATTGCTCAAAACTTTCTAAGCATTAAATGCTTGCTCCGTTCTTTGAATCTCTGTTTTATAGATTTTGGTTCGTCAGCTATCGGACTCGGGATTGTCGAAGTCGTCCACACTATCAAAGCCCTTTTGGTACACTTTTGGTTGAACTCTGAAAATGGCATGTATAGGACTACCCTTGTTGTTGTTGGTCATGTACCCTTTGGTTTTGTATAACTTTGGATAGTCGTAATGCATGAAGGTCAGAGTAGTCGAACCCTGAAACAGGGGTGATTTTAACTAATAAACTGTACTAATTGGCTCGACCAGAAATTCTAGAAAACAAATTGTAGATGGATATATGAGTCTAGTTTCAGGTAAAATTTACGAAACTGGTTTTCGAGTTTTGGAACTCAAGATATGATTTTTAAGGTGACAGTGACGCAGTTAGCCAGCTTGTCTGGAAATTTTTAAAATGGTCTGTGAAAATAAATGAATTAAGTCTGTTAGCACCTCGTGTTCGACTCCGGCAACTGTCTCGGGTATGGGGTGTTACAATTTTATTGGTATCAGAGCTACGGTTTAGTCGATTCTAGGACTACAGTAATACGTTTGGGTCTAGCTATACATGCCATTATGTGATTATTTGGTAGTGTGGTAATTTCTGACAATTGAAAATGTGTTTATTTATAGTAATGGATCCCGATCCCAACCGAGCGGTAGCTGATGATCTTGAGAGTGTAGCGCCTGCTCCTGCACAAGGGACAGCGCCGGCGGACTCTCAACCTATTGTTAGTAATCCGAATGATGAAGCTAGACAAGCTTTTTATAGCATGATGAATGATTGGTTCAACCAATACATTCGAACTAATACGGCTGTTCCACAACCTCCATTCCCGACTAATACCACCCCCACACCTACAATACCTCCGGCAACTGACCAAATAAGGTCAAATAAGCCCCCAGTTGACAGAATCCGAAAACACAGGGCTACTGAATTTAAAGCTACGGACAGCGATGATGCCGAGCAAGCTGAATTTTGGTTGGACAACACTATTCGGGTACTCGATGAGCTATCTTGCACACCCGATGAGTGCCTAAAGTGTACTATCTCCTTGCTACGTGATTCTGCCTACTATTGGTGGAATACGTTGACTTCTGTTGTGCCCAGAGAGCAAGTAACTTGGGAGTTTTTCCAAACTGAGTTTCGGAAAAAGTATATCAGTCAGAGATTCATGGATGAAAAACGAAAGGAATTTCTTGAACTTAAACAAGGTTCCATGTCGGTTACCGATTATGAACGAAAGTTTGTAAGGCTTAGCCGGTACGCTCGAGAATGCATTTCTTCAGAAGCCGTGATGTGTAAACGTTTCGAGGATGGACTAAATGATGATATAAAGCTGTATGTTGGTATTTTGGAAATCCGAGAATTTGTGGTACTTGTCGAGCGAGCTTGCAAAGCCGAGGAGCTCAGTATGGAGAAAAGAAAAGCTAATATGGGAGCAAAGGAGTTTCGTAAGAGGTTTTCGGGGAGGCCCTTTCAACAGTCATCGAAGAAATTTAGAGATGATTTAGGCCGATCTAGAGACACCTCGGGTTTTTCTAGACGAGATCGTGATCGACCCCCTGTGAGTGCACGAGTCACTTCGGTCGCCAGTGTTGGAAATGATCGTCGAGACAGAACGGAGTGTCAGTATTGTGGTAAATGGCATTCGGGGAGTTGTAGATTCCATGACCGCTCCTGTTACAAGTGCGGATCAGCTAACCACTTTATTAAAGATTGCCCGAGATTGTCTAAACAGAACGTAAATCAGAGTGGGAAACCTGGTGCTACTACTGCTTGGGGTAGACCATCTAGAAATACGAGCAATGCTAGTGGCGGTCAGAGAGGATCTAGAGATGTTACAACCAGATCTGAGGCTCGTGCTCCTGCTAGAGCTTACGCTATACGCGCACGCGAGGATGCTTCCTCGCCAGATGTTATTACTAGTACTTTTACTCTCTTTGATACTAATCTGATTGCTTTGATTGACCCTAGTTCTACTCATTCTTATATATGTGAAACCTTAGCATCCAGTAAGACTCTACCTGTTGAGTCTACTGACTTTGTAATTTGGGTGTCAAATCCTTTGGGTCATTACGTGCTTGTCGACAAAGTGTGCAAGAAATGTCCCCTAGTAATCCGAGGTTCCTATTTTCTGGCTGATTTGATGCTTTTACCGTTTGACGAATTTGATGTTATCCTCGGTATGGATTGGTTGACCGTACATGATGCAATTGTAAATTGCAAAAGAAAAACCATCGATTTAAGGTGTGTAAATAACGAGATAATCTGAGTTGAGTCTACTAACTTGAATAGGTTGCCAGCTGTAATATCATCGATGTTGGCTCAGAAATATGTAAGAAAGGGGTGTGAAGCATACCTTGCGTATGTACTTGATGACTAAGAGTTAGAAAAGAAGCCTGAATCTGTGCCAGTGGTTTGTGAATACCCGGATGTTTTTCCCGAAGAATTACCGGGTTTACCACCTGTTCAGAAGGTAGAGTTTGGTATTGAGCTTGTACCTGGGACTACACCGATTTCGATAGCTCCGTATCGTATGGCACCAACCGAGTTAAAAGAGTTGAAGGCTCAGTTGCAAGAGTTGACGGATAGGGGTTTCGCTCGACCAAGTTTCTCACCTTGGGGTGCACCAGTATTGTTTGTAAAAAAGAAGGACGGAACCATGAGGTTGTGCATCGACTATCGTCAGCTGAATAAAGTGACAATAAAGAATAAATATCCATTACCGCGTATTGATGATTTGTTTGATCAACTAAAGGGAGCCTCGGTGTTTTCAAAGATAGATTTGAGATCGGGTTATTATCAGTTGCGAATTCGAGATTCGGATATACCCAAAACTACTTTCAGAACGAGATACGGTCAATACGAATTCTTAGTGATGCCGTTTGGGCTCACTAATGCCCCCGCGGTATTTATGGATTTGATGAATTGGATCTTCAGACCGTATTTGGATCGGTTTGTAGTTGTGTTTATCGATGATATTTTGGTCTATTCGAGAAATGAAACCGATCATGCTGAACACCTGGGATTAGTGTTGCAAATTTTACGGGATAAGCAGTTATATGCTAAGTTCAGTAAGTGTGAGTTCTGGTTAAGAGAGGTTAGCTTCTTGGGTCATGTGGTGTCTGCATCGGGTATTCGAGTTGATCCGAACAAAATTTTGGCCATACTTAACTGGAAGCCTCCGAGAAATATTACTGAAGTTTGGAACTTTTTGGGACTTGTCAGTTACTACAGACCCTTTGTAAAGGGTTTCTCGATGATAGCCACACCAATGATGAAACTACTTCAGAAAGATGTTAAGTTTGAATGGACAAAAAAGTGTCAGAAAAGTTTCGATCAACTGAAAACTTGTTTGACTGAAGCTCCAGTACTAGTGCAGCCCGAATCAAGCAAAGAGTTTGTCATTTATAGTGATGCATCCCTACTTGCGTTGGGTTGCGTATTGATGCAAGAGGGTCGAGTTGTAGCTTATGCGTCGAGACAACTGAAGCCACATGAGAAAAATTATCCGACCCATGATCTTGAACTAGCTGCCATCGTGTTCGCTTTGAAAATATGGTGACATTACTTATTTGGTGAGAAGTGTCATGTATATTCGGATCACAAAAGTCTCAAATATTTGATGACTCAAAGAGACTTGAATCTGTGACAAAGACGTTGGCTCGAGTTGTTGAAAGATTATGAGCTTGTCATTGACTATCACCCGGGAAAGGCTAATGTGGTTGCGGATGCCTTAAGTCGTAAATCACTGTTTGCTTTACGAGCGATGAATGTACACTTGTCTGTTCTATCCGACAATGTGTTAGTGGCAGAATTAAAGGCCAAACCATTGTTGATTCATCAAATTCGTAAAGCTCAGAAAGTCGATGATGAACTGGTTGCAAAACGGGCTGAATGTGTTTCAAATATGGAATCAGAGTTTCAAATTGATGATGACGATTGTTTGAGGTTCAGAAGTCGTTTGTGCGTTCCAAGAAATTCAGAACTTATTTCAATGATTCTGAACGAAGCTCATTGTAGCCGAATGTCAATTCACCCGGGGAGTACAAAAATGTACAACGATCTGAGACGTCAGTTTTGGTGGCATGGTATGAAACGAGACATTTCCGATTTTGTTTCGAAGTGCTTAGTATGTCAACAAGTGAAGGCGGAACATCAAGTGCCTACGGGTTTACTTCAGCCGATCATGATACCTAAATGGAAATGGGATCGAGTCACGATGGATTTTGTATCTGGGTTGCCAGTGTCGGCAAGTAAGAAAGATGCGATTTGGGTTGTTGTTGATAGACTGACTAAGTCGGCTCACTTTATCCCCGTACACACGGATTTTTCATTGGATAAACTAGCTGAATTGTATGTTTCTCAGATTGTGAGATTACACGGGGTACCTATTTCTATTGTGTCGAATAGAGATTCGAGATTCACCTCACGATTTTGGAAGAAATTGCAAGAAGCTTTGGGTACCAAGTTGCATTTTAGCACCGCTTTTCACCCCCAAACCGATGGTCAATCCGAGCGGATAATTCAAATACTTGAGGATATGTTGAGATGTTGCATCCTCGAGTTTAGTGGTTCATGGGAGCCGTATTTACCTTTGATTGAATTCGCTTACAACAATAGTTTTCAATCAAGTATTAAGATGGCACCTTACGAGGCTTTGTACGGTCGTAAATACCGTACACCATTGTTTTGGACCGAGCTCGGTGAAAGTAAAATTTTCGGAGTTGATTTGATTAAAGATGCTGAACAGAAAGTAAAAGTAATCCGTGAAAGTCTGAAGGCAGCCACAGATCGTCAGAAGTCGTACGCGGATTTGAAACGAAAAGACATTAAGTATCAGGTGGGAGACAAAGTGTTTCTTAAAGTTTCACCTTGGAAAAAGATACTCAGATTTGGCCGTAAGGGCAAATTGAGTCCGAGATTCATTGGGCCGTATGAAATCTCCGAACGAGTTGGTCCAGTTGCATATAGGTTGCTTTTACCCCCTGAACTTGAAAGGATCCACAACATTTTTCATGTTTCGATGCTTCGACGTTACAGATCTGATCCTTCGCACATAATAAGTCCCTCCGAGGTTGAAATTCAAGCCGATATGAGTTATGAAGAAGAACCAATTCGTATCCTAGCTCGAGAAGTGAAAGAGTTGCGAAACAAAAAGGTTCCTTTAGTAAAAGTGTTTTGGCTCAAACACGGGATGGAAGAAGATACTTGGGAACCCAAGAACTCTATGAAAGAACGATACCCAAACCTATTTACCGGTAAGATTTTAGGGGACGAAAATTTCTTAAGTGGGGGAGAGTTGTGACAGCCCTAAAGTGACCCTAGTCGGAAAGCGATTTCGGGACCGCTAAACCGAGTCACCAAATTATTTGAATATGATAATTATTGTCTAAAATATGTGAATATGAATGTGTGAAAGTTTTAAGCTTCGATTTAGTTAATTGCATGTGAATTTAGTTAATAGGACTTATGTGTGACACTTTTGAAATGTGATAGGATAATCTATAAGGATCTATTAGTGCATGTAATAAAAAGGGTGGACTTGCATGTCAATTTCCCCACTTAATTGGTAGTGGCCAGCCATGACAATGAGCGTGGACAAAATGTGATGGGTAAAACATGTCATAAACATGTTATGTTAGTGTTTTATGGGAGGAATGATAAAATAAGGAGCATGGGTAATAAAATAATAGTGGTTAGTAGGAGGAGAAAGAGAAAAAGAAACAAAATGAGCTAGGCTACTCCTCCATTGCCGTGACTTGAGGAAGGAAGAAGAAGAGGATTTTCTTGCTTCATGTTCGATTGGTTGGTGTTTAGGAGGAGGTATGTTTGATGTTGTTCCATGAGATTCATGCATGTTTTTAGTTGTTAGCTTGAGTTCTACCTAGCCCATGGTTTAAATCTTTGCTATGTGATGGAGATGATATTCGGCCATGGGTGTTGTCTTCTTGGTTGGTGTTTGATGTTGTGGTGATGAGGCATGAAGATGAGTTAAGTTTCGGCTAAGGTGGATTTGTGTTGATGTCATTTGCACGCTAAATGTGAAGCTTTGTAATGATACATGTGATAGTGGATTGATGACTCTTGGATTTTCTTTTTAGCATTTTTGAGTTAGACATTAAGTTCTTTGTTTAACCCATGACCAAAATTGAAATGGTACGGTGTCTTGATGCATTCGGCCATGGTAGGAAGTAGAAGAGAAATATGGTTGTTGTTCATGTTATTTGGATGAAAAATGGTAGTAAGGTGAAGTGCAAATGTTAGTATTTGATTACTAGTGTATATATGTGTATTAGCTGAGTTTTGAACTTGAAACAAAATGGTATGTAGTCAATACAAGTAACCATATTTGTAGGAAGTATTAAGCATATAATTGGCCTCAACATACACATGCATATTCGGCC
Organism: Gossypium hirsutum; assembly: GCF_007990345.1. Lineage (NCBI taxonomy): Eukaryota > Viridiplantae > Streptophyta > Magnoliopsida > Malvales > Malvaceae > Gossypium > Gossypium hirsutum. The sequence continues at coordinate 41,766,847 of NC_053431.1, read as the reverse complement.
ACACGAGATAGATTGGTGTTGCATGTATTCGGTTATAGGCGAGCAAAATGATGAATCTATCTTGACTTATATAATCGGCTCAAGGAGAATTTGTTAAAGTGCTTAGTTAATTGATATTAGGTTAATGATGTGTGTATTCGGTCATAAAGGTGCACATGAGGAAATGTTAGATTAATTGTATTAAATTGCTCAATGTGATTAAAAATGCGTATGACCATTTTGTATTTGAGCTAAAGGTGGCCATATGACCTATCAAACTCCTTGTCATATTCGGCCATAAGCTAGCATAATGAGACTTTAATAAGTTAAATTTGTTTGAATTAGCTCAAGAGATTAGAGGACCAAAGTTGGATAAGGGAAAGGAAAAAGTGATCGAATAGCCGCCGAAATCGTTCGACAACATCCGAGGTAAGTTTTTGAGTAATGGATCTTAGATTATGATTCGATTAGATCATGTTTTAAGTAAATCAAAATCATGCTCTTTGTATGTAACTATTGAGCCGAAAATGATAATGCTTGATAAGTGACTTGTGTTTGAATTCTAGTTATGAAAATGAAATATAGATGTGTCATGATTTATTGATATGTGCATGGATATTCGGATGATAACCGGGCTAAGTCCCGAAGGCATTTGTGCTAGTGACTAATTCCGGGCTAAGCCTGAAGGCATTTGTGCGAGTTACTATATTCGGGCTAAGTCCCGAAGGCATTTGTGCGAGTTACTATAACCGGGCTAAGTCCCGAAGGCATTTGTGCGAGTTACTATATCCGGGCTAAGTCCTGAAGGCATTTGTGCGAGTTACTATAACCGGGCTAAGTCCCGAAGGCATTTGAGCAAGTAGCTATATCCGGCTAAATTCCGAAGGTACTTGGTTTGGGAATGAGCGATCTTGCTGTAATAATTTCAATTAATACGCTCGTAAAATCCCAACGATGAGGTACGTTTCGTATATGCATTGGAGTAGTTGATTCCTTTTAAATATTATTCGCTCAGTCAATTAATGAGCTTCCAGCCTTTGGTTAAGTTGATCCCTTATGTGTGAATATGAGGGTTGGAAATGTGAAGTAGGACTGATTTTTGAGAATATGTATATATGAAATTATTCGTTTAGTTATATGAATGCTATACTTCAGTTGTGCCTAATTTCATTGCTCAAAACTTACTAAGCATTAAATGCTTACTCCGTTCTTTTAATCTCTGTTTTATAGATTTTGGTTCATCAGCTATCGGACTCGGGATTGTCGAAGTCGAAGTCGTCCACACTATCAAAGCCCTTTTGGTACACTTTTGGTTGAACTCTGAAAATGGCATGTATAGGACTACCCTTGTTGTTGTTGGTCATGTACCCTTTGGTTTTGTATTACTTTGGATAGCCATGCGAAAATGGCTTATATATACTTTGAGCATAGCATTATAATCGTTTTGTATGTTGTTCATTGAGAGGTATGGAAATGCTTGGTAACGATTAGCCATTGGAATGGTTAATCATGATCATTTTGGTGCTTTGTATGACAAATTCTAGTTGATTCCTGGAAAACCATGAAATAGGTAAAGTTTACCTTAAAAACAGATGCTGACAGCAGCAGTGGTGTGGATTTGAAAAATCACTACAAATAGTAGGAATGGAATTAAATAGTGAATAAATTATGTAATCGAACCTTGATGAATCTATTTTCATATGAAAGTAACGAAACGATCATATGAGCCGTATTTTAGGAGATGATTAAGTTTTCGTGAAATAGGACCAGAGCGATTTCTGGATCCCCTGTTCCGACTTTGGAAATTCACTGTAAATTAACTAGAGATAATTAGAAGTCATGCCCTATATGTACAGATTTTTTTTCGAGTCTAGTTTATTTAGAAACAAACAGAATAAGTATTGAAGCCCTGTAAAAGGAGATATCTAAGTCGTAATGCATGAAGGTCAGAGTAGTCGAACCCTGAAACAGGGGAGAATTTAACTAATAAAATGTACTAATTGGCTTGACCAGAAATTCTAGAAAAAAATTTGTAGATGGATATATGAGTCTAGTTTCAGGTAAAATTTACAAAACTGGTTTTCGAGTTTTGGAACTCAAGATATGATTTTTAAGGTGACAGTGATGCAGTTAGCCAGCCTGTCTGGAAATTTTTAAAATGGTCTGTGAAAATAAATGAATTAAGTCTATTAGCACCTCGTGTTCGACTCCGGCAACGGTCTCAGGTACGGGGTGTTACATGGTCTTACATGTAGCCACATATCAATGCCACTGTCCCAGACAGGGTCTTACTCTTAAACACATATCGGAATCACATATCGATGCCATGGTCTTACTCACACACATGAATCGGGATCCTATGTCATGACATATGTATCCTAACTATTCCTAAGGTTTATACGGGGCTTTCGGACTTCGTAACTCTGTCGAAACATATTCGGAAACATAGTAATTAAGCTAAATCATATTTGGCTATAGCTTAAATAAAATCATAAATTTCATATTAGCATGTATATTTTGGTTTTATTTAAAACTAAATACGTCTATTTGCTTATAAACTTACCTCGGACAACGAAAAACCGGTACGGATTGACTAGTCGACAACTTTCATTTTCCCCCGATCCAAATCTAATATCTTTGGTTCTTGATCTAAACATATTCAAATTAAGCTCATTCAAACATATTTTCATTCAATTTAGTCCAACAACACATAAATGAGCAAATTACCATTTTACCCTTGACATTTACACTTTTTATAATTTAGTCCCTATTGCACAAAACACAAAATACACAAAATTTCAAGATACCCATGTTTGGCCGAATCTTACCCATTACCATACAAGTCCTTATATTTCATTTATTTCATATTTTAGTCCCTCAAATTATTATTTTTGCAATTTAGTCCTATTACTCAAAATCATCAAAAACTCCAATACAAAATATGCTAATCTAAAACATATCTTTCATATTTCATCATCAAACAAAAAAAATCACAAGCTATCAACAATGGCATAACTCAAAATATTCATTAAAATTAAAAATTAAAGCTTGGGTCTTGAAGATTACTAAGCAACGATATCAAAAACGTAGAAATTATCAACCGAGCAAAATCTAATCTTTATTGAGCTTTACAAAGTTCCGAACCCTAGCCTTTGTTTTCTTCTTTTTCTTTGTCTTAGTTTCGGTGTATGACCAAAGATAATGATATGAATATGACTTATTTTATGTTTATTATATGATATTTTATAATATATTATTTCATTTACAATTTTAACCTTAGTTAAACATTATATTGTCACATTTTAATGTCCTTAGCCATCCACTTATATTGCTAATGGTCTATTTTCAACTTAAGGACTTCCATTTAATAAGCTAATAACAATTTGGCCCTCTACGCTTTTAACTATCAAATTTTTAATTTACGCGATTCAGTCATTTTATTTAATCAAATACCTAAACGACAAAATTAAATCACGAAAATTTCACAGATATAAATTCATACAAAATAAACACAGAAAATATTTTTTTTAAATATTTTTCTGACTCAAATTCATGTTCTTGAAACCACCGTTCCGATTAGGGTCTAAATCGGGCTGTTACAACTCTCCCCCCTTAGGGATTTTCGTCCCCGAAAATCTTACCGGTGAATAGGTTCGGATAGCGTTCTCTCATTACATCTTTTGGTTCCCACGTTGCTTCTTCAACACCATGTTTATGCCATAATACTTTAACTAATGGAATCTTCTTATTTTATAACTCTTTAATCTCGTGAGCCAGGATACCAATCGGTTTTTCCTCGTACGTCATATATGGTTTAATCTCAATCTCAGACGAACTAATCACATGTGAAGGGTTAGATCGATATTTACGAAGCATCAAAACATGGAATACATTGTGGATCTTTTCTAATTCAAGTGGCAATACTAGTCTGTAAGCAACCGGCCTGACACGTTTTATAACCTCATATGACCCAATAAACCTCGGACTCAATTTTTCTTTACGACCAAATCTGAGTATTTTCTTCCACTGTGAGACTTTCAAGAAAACTTTATCTCCAATTTGAAACTCTATATCCCTACGTTTCAAGTCTGCATATGATTTCTGACAATCTGTTGCCATCTTCAAACTTTCATGGATCACCTTTACTTTCTGTTCGGTTTCTCTGATCAAATCGACCCCGTGTATCTTATTTTCACTGAGCTTAGTCTAGTACAATGGCGTATGACATTTTTGACCATACAAAGCCTCATAAGGTGCCATTTTGATACTCAATTGAAAGCTGTTATTATATGCAAATTCAATCAGAGGTAAATATCATTCCCACGTACCTTCAAACTCGAGAATGCAACATCTCAACATATCCTCAAGTATCTGAATGATTCACTCAGACTGGCCATCTATTTGCGGATGGAAAGCAGTACTGAAATGTAATTTCATACCTAGTGCATCTTACAGTTTCTTCAAAAACATCGACGTAAACCTCGGATCTCTATCCGAAACAATAGATATAGGCACACCATGTAATCTTACAATCTAAGAAACATACAATTCAACCAGCTTATCTAGTGAGTAATCTGTACGTATCGGAAGAAAATGAGTCGATTTAGTCAATCTATCTACAGCAACCCAGATTGCATTTTTCTTGCTCAGTGTCAATGGTAAACCAGTTACAAAATCCATCGTGACTCTGTCCCACTTCCACCCAGGTATCATAATCTGCTGAAGTAATCCGGAAGGTACCTCATGCTCAGGTTTTACTTGTTGATAGACTAAACATCTTGCAACAAATTTAGAAATGTCTCATTTCATACCATGCTACCAATAAAGTTGTTTCAGATCATTATACAACTTTGTACTACCTAGATGAATAGATAACTGACTGCTATGAGCTTCATTCAAAATCATCTGAATCAACTTTGAATTCCCGGAATACATATTCGGTTTCTGAATCTCAAACAGTCATCAGCATCAATTCTGAATTCTACATCAGCATCCTTCTCACACTGATCTCGTTTTGCGATCAACTCATTATCAACCTTTTGGGTATCACAAATTTGTTGAACAAATAACGGTCTTGCTTTCAATTCAGCTATTATCAAACCATGATCAGACATAGCTATATGCGTTTTCATTGCACACAAAGAAAATATTGATTTTCGGCTTAAAGCATTAGCAACAACATTAGCCTTCCCCAGGTGGTAGTCAATCGCAAGCTCGTAATCTTTTAGCAATTCTAACCATCGGCATTGTCTCAAATTCAAATCTTTCTGAGTCATCAAGTACTTCAAACTTTTATGATCAGAATAAACATGACATTTTTCACCAAATAGATAGTGACGCCATATTTTCAACGCAAACACAATAGTTGCCAATTCCAAATTGTGTGTCCGGCAGTTCCTTTCATGTGGCTTCAATTGTCTTGAGGCATAAGCTAGAACTTTGCCTTCCTGCATCAAAATATAGCCTAAACCATTTAAAGACATGTCACTAAAGATAACAAATTATTTACCTGATTCTGGCTGAACTAGCACTGGAGCTTCGGTCAAAAGGGCTTTCAACTGATCAAAGCTTTTCTGGCACTTTTTTGACCATTCGAATTTAACATCTTTCTGCAATAATTTCATCATCAGAGCTATAATCATAGAGAAACCTTTCACGAATCGCATATAATAACCAGGAAGTCCCAGAAAGCTTCAGACTTCAGAAACGTTCTTCGGTGGATTCCAATCAAGTATAGCTAAAATTTTGCTCGGATCGACTCAAATACCTGATGCTGATATAACATGTGTAACATCCTGAAATAGGGCCTAGTCGGAATGGTGGTATCAGGACCACAAATCTGACATCAGAATATTATTTTATGATTATTATGAGGCCTAGAATATGAGTATATGCATGTGTTAAAGTTTCATGAAGAAATTCTTTGCGTAAGGTGTGCAATTGGAAATTAGGGTCTAAATTGAATAAATTGCAAAACTTGATTTCTAGAAGCAATTTGCATGAAATTGCTTTAGATAATAAAATAGAAGGTCTTGGGGAGCAATTTTCCCAATTTCTAAATTTTTGGACAAAAATGGGCTTGCATGGATGAAATTTCAAAGAAAGGGCTTAAGGGCATTTTGGTCATTTGATATTTAAGTGAAATAAAATGGGAAAAATAAACCAAAAACCAGCCATTCTTCTTCTCCATGCTACTGAAATTTCTAGGGTTTCCATAACTAGGGTTTTTAAGCTTTCCAAGCTCAATAGTAAGTGCTCCCAAGCCCCGTTTTTAATGTTCTTTGTAATTTTGAAATCCCGGTAGCTTGCTCTCTCCATTTCTACCTATATGTCACGCTAAGGTTCATGTTTAAAAATGTACCCATGCATGATTTGCTTGTATTTTGATGGATTATGGAGGAATATGAAAGATGAAAGTGTATTAAACATCTTTTCCTAGTTGATTTTCATGAAAAACCCTTATAGGGACTATTTTGCAAAAGATGTAAATGTGTGGTAGAAATGAGAAAATAATGGAAAATGTGGGCTACCATAAGAAGGAAAAGTGTTCGGCTAGGCTTGGGTAAGATAGAAAGTGCATGTGTTTCATTATACGAGCCTAAGGACTAAATCGTAAAATTGTGAAAGGTTAGGGGCAAAATGGTCATTTACACTGGGGGTATATATTAAGCTTGAAATGTATAATTTAGTGTATTAATGAGTTAATTTTATTGTTATAGACCCTGAGGAACAAATTTTAGAGGTCGATCGAGGTAAACGCAAGGTTTCGGAATAACCGAAACACAACTCCGAAAAGAATAACAGGTAAGTTCAGATAACTTAAAGTAAACCCCTAATATGCATAATTGAATGATTTATGAATGCATTACGATTGCATTTATTAATCGCATGAAATATCATAAAAATGCATATTTGACGGTAACATGTGAAAATGTCTCGGATGAGGCTAACAAAGGGAATTCGATGGATAAACCCTCATTGATATGAGTAAAGAGATCCTGCATGTGTTGCAGTAAGGATTTAGCCCAGACGGGTAATCCGTGATCTCAAGTATAAAAAGGATCTAGCCCGGACGGTTGTTCCTTGAATGATCAAGCCTTCCGAAGAATATGTGTGCATTATGGATTTAGCCAGGCGGGTAATCCGATTAGGGTCTGAATTTAGCCTGAACTGGTAATTCAGATCCGAGCTCATTAAGGGTGTTTGTTGTCATAAGGGATTTAGCCTAGGCTAGTAGTCCTGCCATGAGATGTGAGGTTCGCGGGAGTGCATATATGTGAGATGATCATTCGTAAGAATTGACGGATAATGGGTATTCTATCGAGATTTCCTAGAAACTCATCGGGATTAATATGATGTATGTCAATAAGATGATGAATGATGAGCTCATCTACATAAATTACATGATGCTTTGTTATGTCACTAATTCATTGATTGAGTGTATGTGATAGGGAATCATTTCGTAATTGATGATTTCATGATTTAAATATGGATGTATGCTAATTACTCGGTAAGTTTACTTTTCGGTTATTCGAGCTTACTAAGCATGTAAATGCTTACCCCTCTCTTTCTCCCTATCTCACAGAGCTCGAGGACTCGAAAGGATTGGAAGACGATTGGATAGTGAACACACTATCAACTAGACAAGCTTTGGTATAAAGACTTTGTTTGTTTTGTTCAATGGCATGTATAGTATTTTTTAGTATTTTGTTATATGTGTCACTTGATTTGCCAAATGAAGGCATGTAAAAATATGTTTATCTCTTTGTATATGGCCACGAAAATTGGCTTAATTAAAAGTAGGCTATGACCTACGAATTTATGCATGGTATTATTTACAAGTGATAGGTCGTTACCAATTGGCAATGAGTCACATGAACGAGCCAATTTAGGATGGATTAAAGTGACATGGGAACCCATAAACACTAAATGGGAAATAACCTATCATGTATGAAACCAATGATATAAGGTTTCCATACATCTAGTTTAATCAAGATTATTTACAAGTGTATAATTGTGTTTTACTTTGAATTTGGTAACCACTAAGCACAAGTAGTAGAACGGGGTGACTAAAGGCTTGGAAAGTAGCCTATTAGAGTCCACATGGTTAGACACACGGGCATGTGTCTAGGCCGTGTGTGACACACGGTTCCCTCCCATGGGCGTCTGCTATGGCCTTGTGTCTCCTGCACTTAAAATTTTAGGTCAAAGTTGCACACAGCTAAGCCATACGGGCGTGCACCATGGCCGTGTTAAAAAGACAATGTCAACCACGGGCAGGCTGTACGGGTGTGTGCCATGGTCGTAATGATAAGTCAGTGTTGTCCACGGTTGAAGGGCATGGGCGTGCCCCAAGTAACAAGGGCATGTGAGTCCACATGGCCCACCTACACGGGCTTGTGACACTTTATGATAAGGAAAAATTTCTTAAGGAGCCCAAGGTTTTTCAAACGTACTCGAATTTGTCCCGCACTACCTCTAGGTATGTTATAGGCCTCGAAGGCCTATACAAGGGACGAGTTGTTCATAAATGAAAAGCCTAAAATTTGAGTAAAATTTGGTGACCCAATTTGGTAAATGTAAAGTCCTGGTAATGCCTCAAACCCTATCCTGGCGTCGGGTACAGGTGAAGGGTGTTACATTTATTGGTATCAGAGCTACGGTTTAGTCAGTTCCAGGACTACCGTAGAGGATGTTAAAGTTCGCTATGCATGCCATTATTCGAATGTTGATAGTGTGACGTCTCTTAATTGTTTAAACTATTTTGAATATAGTGAATGTATTCCAATTAAGCACAAGATGAGTCCAAGAGAGCCAAGAGCCATGCTCCAGCTTCTGTCTAGTGAGCTGTATTTAGTAGTAGTAGAAGGCTGATGTCAGAAGGCCGAGAAGAGGCCCGAGCTGCCTTCTTTGATATGATGGATGAATGGTTTGGGGATTATCTGGGAAATCGCCCCAATATACCAAGACCTCCCCTGCCCCCTAACCAACTTGATGAGGATGTGCCACGAGGTATGGCACCAGTAAGAATCGGTAAAGCCCCTGTAGATAAGCTTAAAAAGTATGGGGCTGAGAAATTCAGAGCGAAAGTTGATGATGATGCTGATGATGATGCTGAAAGAGCCGAGTTCTGGCTCGAAAATACTACACGAGTGCTAGATGATTTGTCATGCACACCCAAGGAATGTTTGAAGTGTGCTACGTCCCTTTTGAGGGACACTGTATACAATTGGTGGAAGACCGTATCCTCGGTACTGCCGAAAGAAAATATTACTTGGGATTTCTTCCAAGTAGAGTTTAGGAAGAAATATGTTAGCCAACGATTCTTGGATTCGAAGCGAAAGGAGTTCCTGGAACTCAAACAAGGGAACAAGACTGTAGCGGAATACAAGAGAGAGTTCGTACGACTAAGTCAGTACGCAACTGAACGGGTCCAAACTGAATCAAAAATGTGTAAACGCTTCGAGGATGGTCTGAATGAGGATATCAAGTTGTTGATTAGGATCTTGGAAATACGGGAGTTTGCCGCATTGGCCGATCGAGCCAAAAAGGCTAAGGAACTTAATAATGAAAGAAAAGAAGCTAAGAGAGAGGCTCGAGTTGCGAGCAAGAGATCTAGTGGTAAAACACTCCCGTTCTCCACGAAGAAAGCCAGGAGCCTGCATGAACACTCCACTTCGTCAGTGGGATATTTGAATAGATCAAGAAGCTCTAAACGTCAAGGTCAAAATTCTTCCTTCCCGATGGTGACTACTGTGGGGAGTGTGATGATCAAAAATCGAAGTGTAAAAGCTGTAACAAATTTCACTTTGGAGAGTGCCGAATGAAGAGCGGCGCGTGTTTCAGATGTGGTTCTCTTAATCACTTTCTCAGGATTGCCCGGAACGAGCCAAAAAAGAAGTGGAAATAGTTCCGAAGTTGAGTACTCCCATTCTACAAGGTAGACCTCTGAGATACCCTGGGAGTGCTAGTGGCAGTCAACTCGTGACTAAAGACGCTACAAAATCAGAGGTTCGAGCCCCGACAAGAATGTATGCGATACATGCACGAAGAGGAAGTTGTTGCTCTTGATGTTATTACGGGTACTTTCTCTCTTTTTAATATAAGTGTTGTTTCTTTAATTGACCCGGGGTTGACGCATTCATATATCTGCATGAGATTGGCGTCTAGTGTGAACATACCTGTTGAACATATGGAAGATATTATTAGAGTGTCGAACCCACTAGGCAGATCAATTCTAGTTGATAAAGTCTGTTAGAATTATCCTTTGACGAGTCAAGGTCATTGTTTCCCGGCTAACCTTATGTTGTTACCATTTGATGAATTTGATGTAATACTTGGTATGGATTGGTTAGCCCTTCATGATGTAACAATGAATTGTGGTAGTAAGTATATTAAGTTAAAATTCTCAGATGGTAAGATTCTACGGGTAGAATCAAGAGAATTGGGTTTGTCGCTGGTAGTAATCATGGTAATGGTTGCCCAGAGATATATGAGGAAAGGATATGAAGCTGACCTTGTATTTGTACTGAACACTAACGAAATAGAGTTGAAAATCGAGTATGTACCGATAGTATATGAGTACCCAGATGTGTTTCCGGAGGAATTACCCGGATTACGTCCTGAAAGGGAGATAGAGTTTGGTATTGAATTGGTGCCAGGGACGACTCCCATTTCTATTGTCCCATACAGAATGGCACCTACCGAGCTGAAGGAGTTAAAAGCACAGTTACAAGAGCTGATGGATAAAGGATTTGCTAGGCCAAGTTTTTCACCTTGGGGTGCCCCCGTGTTGTTCGTAAAGAAGGAATATGGTTCGATAAGATTATGTATCGATTATGAGCAACTGAATAAGGTGACTATCAAGAATAAGTATCCTTTTCCAAGGATCGATGATTTGTTTGACCAGTTGAGAGGAGCCACCGTATTCTCCAAGATAGACTTGAGGTCTGGCTATTATCAGTTGCGAGTTAAAGACTCGGATGTACCTAAGACAGCTTTTAGAATGAGGTATGGCCATTATGAATTTCTTGTCATGTCGTTTGGGCTGACGAATACACCGGCTGTGTTTATGGATCTAATAAATAGGATCTTTTGGCCATATTTGGATAAGTTTTTCGTTGTGTTTATTGAAGACATTTTGATCTACTCTAAAGATGAGACAGAGCATGCGAAGCACCTGAGAATTGTGTTGCAGACCTTGTGGGAAAAGCAATTGTATGCTAAGTTTAGCAAGAGTGAGTTTTGGCTCTAGGAAGTTGGATTTTTGGGTCATATAGTTTCGGGTGAAGGCATCTAAGTTGATCCAAGTAAGATTTCTGCAATTGTTAAATGGAAATCGCCTAAGAATGTAACCGATGTTAGAAGCTTTTTAGGCTTAGCCGGTTACTATCGAAGGTTTGTAAAAGGATTTTCCATGATAGTGACTCTGATGACGAAGATGCTACAGAAAGACGTTAAGTTTGAATGGACAGAGAAGTGTCAGCAAAGTTTTGAGAAGTTAAAGACATTGCTGACCGAAGCTCCTGTTTTAGTGCTACCTGAACGGGGAAAAGAGTTTGTGGTTTACAGTGATGCATCCTTAAATGGATTGGGTTGTGTACTTATGTAAGATGGCAAGGTGATAGTCTATGCTTCACGGCAATTGAAGCCTCATGAGAAGAATTATCCAACCCACGACCTAGAGCTTGTGGCTATTGTTTTTGCCTTGAAAATTTGGAGGCATTATTTGTATGGTGAGACTTGCTATATATTCACGGACCATAAGAGTTTGAAATACTTGATGACTCAGAAAGAATTAAATTTGAGACAGCGAAGATGGTTAGAATTAATTAAGGATTATGATCTGATTATCGACTATCACCCGGGAAAGGCGAATGTGGTTGCCGACGTATTGAGTAGAAAATCCCTGTATGCTTTGAGAGCCATGGATACTCGTTTGACATTTCTTGATGATGGTTCAATTCTGGCCGAGTTGGAGGCTAGGCCAACATTTCTGTAGGAAATTCATGATGCTCAGCTTAATGATGATGACTTGCAAGCAAAAAGGGCTCAATGTGAGTCTAGTGTTGAGTCAGATTTTCGAATTAGTCCTAATGGATGTTTGATGTTCAGAGCTAGGGTTTGTGTACCCAAAGACAATGAACTTATTCAGAATATTTTACAAGAAGCACATAATAGTCATTTTTCTGTTCACCCGAGAAGTACCAAGATGTACAACGATTTAAAGAAGATGTACTGGTGGAACGGCATGAAAAGAGATGTTTCTGAATTTGTATCAAAATGCTTGGTATGTCAGCAAGTTAAAGCTGAACATCAAGTGCCTTCAGGTTTGTTACAGGCTGTAATAGTCCCCGAATGGAAGTGGGACAGAGTTACCATGGACTTCGTGACAGGATTACCTTTAACTCCGAAAAAGAAAGATGCCATATGGGTTATAGTGGACAAATTGACAAAGTCGGCTCATTTCATCCCGGTAAGGACGGATTATTTTCTTGATAGATTGGTCGATTTGTACATCTCTGAAATAGTAAGATTACACAGAGTGCCATTGTCGATTATTTCGGATAGAGACCCGAGGTTCACTTCGAGATTCTGGAAGAAGTTACAAGAAGCCTTGGGTACAAAGTTGAGCTTTAGCACAACTTTTCACCCTCAGACCGATGGCCAGTCTGAGCGGATGAATTACATTCTCGAGGACATGTTACATTGTTGCATTCTCGAATTCTAGGGTAGCTGAGAAAAATACCTACCATTGGTAGAATTTGCCTACAACAATAGTTTCCAAACAAGTTCGAAGATGGCGCCTTATGAGACATTGTATGGCAAGAAGTGCCGAACTCCATTTACTGGACTGAACTCAAGAAAAATCGAATTCATGGAGTTGATCTGATTAAAGAAACTGAAGAAAAAGTTAAAGTGATACGGGATTGTTTAAAAGCGGCATCAGATAGGTAAAATTCTTATGCTGATCTGAAAAGAAAGGAAATTGAGTTTCAAGTTGGAGATAGAGTATTCTTGAAATTATCTCCATGGTAAAAGGTATAGAGATTTGGTCAAAAAGGTAAACTGAGTCCACGATTTATCAGACCGTACGAGATCACCGAAAGAGTTGGACCATTAGCCTATCGTTTGGCTTTCCCACCTGAACTGGAAAAGATTCATGATGTGTTCCATGTATCCATGTTAAGGAGATACCGATCAGACCCCTCTCATGTAATTTCACTGACTGAGATTGAAATTCGACCGGACATGACTTATGGAGAGGAACTGATTAAGATACTGGCTTGTGAAGTTAAACAGTTGAGAAATAAAGATGTGGCTCCAGTAAAAGTTTTATGGCATCAACATGGTGTAGAAGAGGCTACATGGGAGCCAAAAGAAACCATGAGAAGTCAATATCCGAATCTATTTTCTGGTAAGACTTTCGAGGACGAAAGTCCCTAAGGGGGGAGAAATGTAACATCCTGAAATAGGGCCTAGTCAGAATGGTGGTTTTGGGACCACAAATCCGACATCAAAATATTTATTTTATGATTATTATGAGGCCTAGAATATGAGTATATGCATGTGTTAAAGTTTCATGAAGAAATTCTTTGAGTAAGGTGTTCATTTGGAAATTAGGGACTGAATTGAATAAATTGGAAAACTTGATTTCTAGAAGCAATTTGCATGAAATTGCTTTAGATTATAAAATAGAAGGTCTTGGGGAGAATTTACCCAATTTCTAAATTTTTGGACAAAAATGGGCTTGCATGGATGAAATTTCAAAGAAAGGGCTTAAGGGCATTTTGGTCATTTGGCATTTAAGTGAAATAAAATGGGGAAAATGAACCAAAAATCAGCCATTATTCTTCTCCATGCTGCCGAAATTTCTAGGGTTTTCAAGCTTTCCAAGCTCAATAGTAAGTGCTCCCAAGCCCCGTTTTTAATGTTCTTTGTAATTCTAAAACCCCAGTAGCTTGCTCTCTCCATTTCTATCCATATTTCATGCTAGGGTTCATGTTTAAAAATGTAACCATGCATGATTTTCTTGTATTTTGATGTATTATGGAGGAATATGAAAGATGAAAGTGTATTAAACATCTTTTCCTAGTTGATTTTCATGAAAAACCCTTATCGGGAATATTTTGCAGAAGATGTAAATGTGTGGTAGAAATGAGAAAATAATGGAAAATGTGGGCTACCATAAGAAGGAAAAGTGTTCAGCTAGGCTTGGGTAAGATAGAAAGTGCATGTGTTTCATTATACGAGCCTAGGGACTAAATCGTAAAATTGTGAAAGGTTAGGGGCAAAACGGTCATTTACATTGGGGGTAGATATTAAGCTTGAAATGTATAATGTAGTGTATTAATGAGTTAATTTTATTGTTATAGACCCCGAGGAACAAATTCTGGAGGTCGATCGAGGTAAACGCAAGGTTTCGAAATAACTGAAACACAACTCCGAAAAGAATACTAGGTAAGTTCGGATATCTTGAAGTAAACCCCTAATATGCATAATTGAATGATTTATGAATGCACGACAATTGCATTTATTAATATCATGAAATATCATAGAAATGCATATTTGACGGTAACATGTGAAAAATGTCTCGGATGAGGTTAACAAAAGAAATTCGATGGATAAACCCTCATTGATATGTGTAAAGAGATCTTGCATGTGTTGCAGTAAGGATTTAGCCCGAACGAGTAATCCATGATCTCAAGTATAAAAAGGATCTAGCCCGGACGGCTGGTCCTTGAATGATCAAGCCTCCCGAAGAATACGTGTGCATTATGGATTTAGCCCTGACGGGTAATCCGATTAGGGTCTGAATTTAGCCTGAACTGGTAATTCAGATCCAAGCTCATTAAGGGTGTCTGTTGTCATAAGGGATTTAGCCTGGACTGGTAATCTCGACATCACCTTAGGAGTTCATGATATGAGGGATTTAGCCTGGACTAGTAGTCCTGCCATGAGATGTGAGGTTCGCGGGAGTGCATATATGTGAAATGATCATTCGTGAGAATTGACGGATAATAGGTATTCCATCGAGATTTCCTAGAAACTCAACGGGATTAATATGATGAATGATGAGCTCATCTACATAAATTACATGATGCTTTGTTATGTCACTAATTCATTGATTGAGTGCATGTGATAGGGAATCGTTTCGTAGTTGATGATTTCATGATTTAAATATGGATGTATGCTAATTACTCGGTAAGTTTACTTTTCGGTTACTCGAGCTTACTAAGCATGTAAATGCTTACCCCTCTCTTTCTCCCTGTCTCACAGAGCTCGAAGACTCGAAAGGATTGGAAGACAATTGGAGAGTCAACACACTACCAACTAGACAAGCTTTGGTATAAAGACTTTGTTTGTTTTTTTCAATGGCATGTATAGTATTTTTGAGTATTTTGTTATATGTGTCATTTGATTTTCCAAATGAAGGCATGTAAAAATATGTTTACCTCTTTGTATATGGCCACGAAAATTGGCTTAATTGAAAGTAGGCTATGACCTACGAATTTATGGATGGTTTTATTTACAAGTGATGGGTCGTTACCAATTGGCGATGAGTCACATGAATGAGCCAATTTCGGATGAATTAAAGTGACATGGGAACCCATTAACACTAAATGGGAAATAACCTATCATGTATGAAACCAATGATATGAGGTTTCCATATATCTAGTTTAATCAAGATTATTTACAAATGTATAATTGTGTTTTACTTTAAATTTGGTAACCACTAAGCACAAGTAGTAGAAAGGGGTGACTAAAGGCTTGGAAAATAGCCTATTAGAGTCCACATGGTTAGACACATGGGCGTGTGTCTAGGCCGTGTGTGACACACGGTTCCCTCCCATGGGCTTTTGCTA
The DNA here is from genome assembly GCF_007990345.1 of Gossypium hirsutum. NCBI lineage: Eukaryota > Viridiplantae > Streptophyta > Magnoliopsida > Malvales > Malvaceae > Gossypium > Gossypium hirsutum. Next base: position 41,751,002 of record NC_053431.1, on the reverse strand, counting down.
TGGCTGTGTGTCCCCTACACTTAAAATTTTAGCTCAAAGTTGCACACGGGTAAGCAACATGGGGGTGCACATGGCCGTGTTAAAAAGACAGTGTCGTCCACGGGCAGGCAGCACGAGTGTGTGCCATAGTCGTGGTGATAAGTCAGTGTTGCCCACGGCTGAAGCGCATGGGCGTACCCCAAGTCACACGGGCGTGTGAGTCCACACAGCCCACCTATACGGGCATGTGACATTTTATGATAAGGAAAAATTTCCTAAGGAGCCCAAGGTTTTTCGAACGTACTCGAATTTGTCCCGCAATGCCTCCAGGAATGTTATAGGCCTCGAAGGCCTATACAAGGGACGAGTTGTTCATGGATGAAAATCCTAAAATTTGAGTAAATTTTGGTGACCTAATTTGGTACGTTTCAAAACTTTAAGTCCTGGTAATGCCTTAAACCTTATCTCGGCTTCGGGTACGGGTGAGGGGTGTTACAACATAGCCCAGAAAACTAACTTCACTTAACCAGAACTCACATTTACTGAAATTTCGTATACAACTGCTTATCTTGTAAACTCTGTAACACAAGTCTCAAATGCTCGGCATGTTCAGCTTCATCACGAGAGTAGATCAAAATGTCATCTAAAAACACAATCACAAACCGGTCCAGATACGGTCTGAAGATCCGATTCATCAAATCTATAAAAGCAGTAGGTGCATTAGTGATTCTGAATGGCATAACCAAAAACTCGTAGTGTCCGTACCTCGTTTGAAAAGCAGTCTTTGGTACATCGGAGTCTTTAGCTCACAACTGATAGTAGCCTAACCTCAAATCTATCTTTGAAAATATTGTAACCCTTTTCAGTTGGTCAAACAGATCGTCAATCCATGGCGACGAATACTTATTCTTTATAGGCACCTGATAAAGCTGCCTATAATCGATGCACATTCTCATAGTTTCGTCTTTCTTTTTCACAAACAACACAGGTGCACCCTACGGAGAGAAATTCAGTCGTGCGAAACCTCTATCTGTCAATTCTTGCAACTGAGCTATCAATTTTTTTAATTCTATAGGTGTCATACTGTACGGAGCTATGGTTATCGGAGTCGTCTCAGGCATAACTCAATACCAAACTCTACTTCCAGAATAGGTGGAAAACCCGGTAATTCTTCAGGAAATACATCTAGATACTCACATACAATAGGTACTGATTCTATGTACTGTGTATTTTCAGGAAAAGCAGCAATCACCGGAGGTAGCGGATTTTCCTAATTTTCAACCATCTCCTTGGCTGTGGTGTGAATGTCTTCCTCTTGCTCTTCCTCTATGTATCTTAGGCTTCGCCTTATTTCTCTTTGGTTTTTGTGAGCTGTGCGGTCGATCTCACTATCAAAAAGTAATGGTCCCGATAGGTTTCTTCTAGTCATGCACTATAAAAACCTGCCAGAAGTGAATAAATGAAAAATTAGAAAAGAAAATAAAAATTTTAATTGCAATAATAATAAAATGGCTAAAGTAATAAAAATCGAGTGTTCCTAATATCTTGGTTCTCCGGCAACGATGCCAAAAACTTGATCGTGTGATATAATATGTGCAATAAGTTTTATAATTTATGAATGTTCGTTCTTGAAAACTAACTATTATCACGATAAAGACAAGCGCACCTTATCAAACAGTAGTATAGCTTATGGCAAGACCGGTATGTTGAACCCAAAGGAACTAAAAGTACTAGTATTAACTTTCTTTTTATTATCTAGCTTAAAAATTTAGGGGTTTGTTTTATCCAAACTAATTACTAAACTAAGAATGCACGGGAAGTAAATTGGGGAAATAACTTTTGAAAAAACTGAATGATTTGGACAATACCTAAGGGAAAAAATCCACCTAGACTTCACTTGTTATTGACTCTGAATCAGACAATTTATTCACTTGACTTGATCCGTAGAAATCCCTAATTTATATTATTACCTCTCTCGAGACTAACAACGTCTAACCCTAGGTTGATTAATTGAAATCTCTTTCTAATTAACTCCCTACTGTTGCATTAACTCGATCTATGGATTCCCTTCTTAGGTTTCACCCTAATCCGGCAAAATCTTGTCACCTTATCTCTAGGCATGCAATCAACTCCGCTTAATTATGTTAGATCTACTTTTAGACAGGGACTTTTGCTCCTCTGAATAAGCACATCAATACTTGAATCAATATCCTGGAATATTAAAGCAGGAATTAAGAATTCATAACTAAGAACAAGTCAAGTATTTATCATACAATTTAGGTAATAATAACAAGATCCTTTTTTATTCCCCTTAGGTATTTAGGGGGTTTAGTTAATATTTACGAAAGAAAATATCTCAAAAGAATAATAATAACAAAACATAAAGAAAACCCAAGAACTCTTGAAGGGAATTGAAGGGAGATCTTTAGTCTTAAAGGTGAATCCGGCTTCTGAGATGGATCAATTAGCTTTCTTCCAGTAATTCCCTGCCTCCTACTCCCTGTGTCCCTTCTAAGTGCCTTCTCAGGTGTTTAAATAGGCTTTAGAATGCCTAAAAGCCCTCAAGAGTGGCCTTTTCCAAATAGAATTAAACTTGGGCCCGACAGGGACACACCCGTGTGACACGTCCATGTGCGATTTCTTCAATCCGTGTTCAAGGCTATTACATAGGAACAGGCGTGTGGTCTACCCGTGTAAATCGTGCTTTGATTCTACCAAATGGACACGGTCGTGTGGCTTACCCTTGCGAAGAAGTCTAGGGCGTGTTGATTTCCCATGTTGACCCATTTTCTCCATTTTTGGCCCGTTTCTTGCTCTTTTTACTCTCCTATGCTCACCTAAGTATAAAACATGAAATTAAAGGATTAGGAGAATCGAATTCACCAAATCTAAGGATAATTCATCTAAAAATGTGCTAAGCATGGGATAAAAATATGTATAATTTATGGTTTATCATTTACCACAGTGTTTACACTCGGGTTGATTTGATCTTACATTCCCCACACTAGCTATTGAGGTAGCTCTCGAGCTCGTAGGTGGTCTATTCTGACCCCGTCTGCTGTAACCCGAGGTGGCTCTAGAACGACTGAAATCATCTCGAAACTTCTTTGGTGTTGACTGAACGAACTTATTAAATGATCTCTTATGCGAGTCTCTAGCTTCAAAATCAGCTTTTCTCTTCTCTTTCTCGAGCTCTTCTACTTTGTAGGCTTGCTCAACAAGTACCACAAACTCCTTTGTCTCAAGTATGCCAACTAACAGCTTAATATCTTCATTCAACCCATCTTCAAATCTTTTACACATTATGGCTTTGGTAGAAACACACTCTCGAGCATACCGACTGAGTCTCAAGAATTTTCGTTTGTACTCTGTCATGGTCATCCAACCCTGTCTCAGCTCCAGAAATTCTTTTCGCTTCTGATCAATAAATCTCTGACTAATATATTTCTTACAGAACTCAGCCTGAAAGAATTCCCAGGTCACTCGCTCTCTCAGAACCACTGATACTAAGGTATTCCATCGGTGATATGTTGTGTCTCGAAGCAAAGATATGACACACTTTAAACATTTATCTGGGGTACAGGACAGATCATCAAACACACGGATAGTATAATTAAGCCAGAACTCAGCCTGCTCAGCATCATCATCATCAGTAGCTTTAAACCCTTCTCAACGGATCACTTACTTGAGGTACTGCAGGCATCGAAGATGGATCAATTGGGGGTGGAGGTTGTTGTGCAGCTGGGTTAGTCCGAATATATTGAGTAAACTAGTCATTCATCATTTAATAGAAGGCTTGTTTAGCTTCACTTTCTTGATTACTTAGAATCGGTCGAGAATCAACCAGCGCTGTCCCTTGCGCGGAAGCAGGCGTTACACTCTCGACATCATCAGCTAAAGCTTTTTCGGGATCCATTTACTATATGAAAACACATTTTTAGATGTCAGAAGTCATCACATTATCGCAGTATATAATATGGCATGTATAGCTAGACTCACACACGCTAAGTTAGTCCTAGAACTGACTAAATCATAGCTCTGATATCAATAAAATGTAACACCCCTAACCTATATCCGTCACCAGAATAGAGTTATGAGGCATTACCAAACAAATGCGCAAATACAAATATTAATAAAACTTTACCCAAGTCCAACTCATTATGTATACAAAAAGAAAAAAGATAATATAGTTAACTTACATTTCCGTACATATACTATATAGCACATTGAAAACAAATATCATATCAATGTCAAACTAAGATATCATATCAATGTCAAACTAACACTTACTGCATATAATACGTATATTAATATGTTTATATAGCAATAATCGTCGACAACATGATCAAACATAATATTAAATCACTTATGAAATAATGCATACACCACCAATTATCATGCGCATATTCAAGTAATTTAATAAGCCATAATACATATAAATAAAATTACTATCATATGCAACTTAAGTTAGATGAATTTTGTAACTTGCATGTTTTGCACTTATTTTCAAATTAGTATATTCATTCGGCAAAACCACACATTATCACATACTCCAATTAAGATATTAATCATTAAAGACTTTACATATTTATTTTAAATCATTAAATCATATACATTTGGTCTTAGTAATTTAATCATTTTATAAATACACATCACCTAAAAGTACTCCTATTACCTATGCCAACGAACATGTCTAAGAGCACACACTCAATAATCGAATAATGGTTACCATTCGAACAACTTAAACTTGGGTTTAATTATTGATGTTTGAGACCAAACTTATTTAGCACATTCATGTTATCTAAATTTAAGCATGGATCCACAATCTACTAAGTCTGATCGAATACACTTGTCAACTAAGGAGATTATATTTATCATTACAAGGCACAAATCACATATAAACACACTCAAACATAAATCTTGCATAGCATGTGTGAAACAAATTAAGTTAAATTATCATATGCATAAATATTTATATAAACATATGACAAATCACAAGTTAGTCATAACCATCCTATATACCTTTATCTTTTATACGAATTTATAATACATTAGCATATAATTTTCAAGTAACTCATATTTCAATTTATACTTCGCAAGAATAAGGCATTGACCACAAATGGACGTATAAATAAATCATGAATTTTACTACCATGTAAAAACCAAACTAAATCTACTTATGTTAGGTTAAGACTCAGCCAACATGTATTGCCGAATTAGATATATTACATTGACCAAATACGCCCATCACATACACATATACCTTATTCTATGTTTACCTTAGCCGAATATCCATATAACCGACCAAAAATCATTGATCATTTCCATAACATGATACACCTATCATGAACATCATTTCTTCATAGCACATAACCCTATTACCAAAACGAACTCAAACCACAACCAAGCATAACCAAAGTAAATCTTAGAAATTAAGCTATTTTCTCATGGCCTTAATACAAAACCAAAGTTCATTATTTCAAAACAAAATCCAGCCTATACATGCCATAATACGAGATTGATTATTTAAATACCAAAGCTGTAGATAGTGTGATAGACTTTGCTGACGATCCCCAAGCTTGTAACTCGAATCCAAAATCTATAAAACAAAGACAAATATACACACAATAAGCTATTTAAGCTTAGTAATTGATAAGCAAACAAACAAACCGATAACATAACCAACTTATTTTAACCAACCAAATTACAATATCAATATCAAGCTTATTCTCAACTTTCAACTTCAATAGTAATATACCTGAACACATATATCCAATACCTTAGCCGAATGTTCTTAAGATTAAGTCATCAAATCATTGTTCAATTTTCATAAGCCAAATTATTAAGATAAAACCTATTATACATACCTTTGTATAAATAAGCTTTTAAATCAAGATAAAATTTATATACATATATTAACTAAGTAACCGAATATGCAAGATCATTATATATATACGAAAATAAAATCATACCAATAAGGATCATACTTCCTACCCATAAGGCCAAATACACATGACATTTTTACACATATATTCATGTTACACATGCTTGTAACTAATATCATAACACTCACTTACCTTGTTGCAAATAAATACTATACCAATACATACCTGATCACTTAGCTAATTTTACATATTTTTTCTCCACTTATTGATGCCATATGAACCATTCGGAATTGGGTAGGACACTCGGATAATCACACATATCATACAATGCCAACGTCCCAGATATGGTCTTACATGTAGCCACATATCGATGCCACTATCCCAGACAGGGTCTTACTCGTAAACACATATCAGAATCACATATCGATGCCATGGTCTTACTCGCACACATGAATCGAGATCCTATGTCATGACATATGTATCCTAACTATTGCTAAGGTTCATACAGGGCTTCCGGACTTCGTAACTCGGTCAAAACAAATTCAGAAACATAGTAATTAAGCTAAATCATATTCAACTATAGCTTAAATAACATCATAAATTTCATATCAGCATGCATATTTTGTATTTATTTAAAACTAAATATGTCTATTTGCTTATAAACCTACCTCGGACAATGAAAAACTAGTATAGATCGACTAGTCGACAACTTTCGTTTTCCCCCGATCCAAATCCGATTTCTTTGGTTCTTGATCTAAAAATATTCAAATTAAGCTCATTCAAACATATTTTCATTCAATTTAGTCCAACAACACATAAATGAGAAAATTACCATTTTACCCCTGACATGTATACTTTTTATAATTTAGTCCCTATTGCACAAAACACAAAATACACAAAATTTCAAGATACCCATGTGTGGCTGAATCTTACCCATTACCATACAAGTCCATATATTTCATTTATTTCACATTTTAGTCCCTCAAATTATTATTTTTACAATTTAGTCCTAATTACTCAAAATCATCAAAAACTCCAATACAAAATATGTTAATCTAAAACATATCTTTCATATTTCATCATCAAACAACAAAAATCACAAGCTATCAACAATGGCATAACTCAAAATATTCATCAGAAAAAAAAATTAAAGCTTGGGTCTTGAAGAGTACTTAGCAACGATCTCAAAACGTAGAAATTATCAAAAATCGAGCAAAATCTAACCTTCATTGAGCTTTACAAAATGTCGAACCCTAGTCTTTATTTTCTTCTTTTTCTTTGTCTTATTTTCGGTGTATGAACAAAGATAATGATATGAATATGACTTATTTTATGTTTATTATATGATATTTTATAATTTATTATTTTATTTACAATTTTAACCTTAGTTAAACATTATATTATCACATTTTAATGTCATTAGCCGTCCACTTATATTGCTAATGGTCTATTTTCAACTTAAGGACTTCCATTTAATAAGCCGATAACAATTTGGCCCTTTATGCTTTTAACTATCAAAATTTTAATTTACGCGATTAAGTCCTTTTATTTAATCGGATACCTAAACGACAAAATTAAATACTAAAATTTTGGTTATCATTATTAATATTTCTAAGTTGGTGCCTTTTTGCTATCACTATGCATTAAGAGTTATAAAATACAAATAATTTAACGATTGGTTATGTATAGTGAAAATTAAGAGTGATTAAATTAATTTTTAATAAACATTTATAATTTTAGATTTTAGAATTTTTTTTTAAATAAATACATTAAGATTTTATGTATAATTAAAAAAATTTTAAAATTGTAAAATAGTTAACTTGCTTTCTAGCCTCTTCCCTGAGGAGATTTGTGATCAAATTCGGGGTATTCATAGACCTGCTGATGGGATTGACAATCAATTGGTGTAGGGCTGTGATAATTCATGACTGTATCCTGTTAAGAGTGGATATAGACCGTTGCTGTAGGATAATTTAGTACAAACTGCTAGGAACGGGGTGGTGGATGCTGGGTTGGATGGGTTGTTTTACAGAATGTTGTGGCAATATTTTGTAATGTCATGAAATATTTATTTCATGATTATAATAATTAATCTTATCATTATTGTGAAAATAAAATAAAATAAAGAACACACAGATTTTACGTGAAACCCTTTCGGGAAAAAACCACGGGCAGAGGAGAAGAAAATTCACTATGTCGAATTCGAATAATTATAAGAGGAATAGACTATGTCTATTTATAGGATTGTAAAGCCATATTCTAATAGAAGTGTAGTAAGATTGAAACACGTTATTCTAATCAATATAAAATAGATGGAGTTTAATAAGGTTTAAAAACCTTATTCTAAAATAAAATAAAAGAAGTGTAGTTCTATATGGATTTTACTTTTATTTTATTTTACCACTGTATTTTATTTAAATAAGGATTCGGGTCACTTAATTCTAACATTCTTTACCTTGACACGAATTCTCAATGAATAAGTTCTTCATCGCGAACTCTCAACAAACAAATTCTCCACCTCTTCCATAAAACCCCTTAAGGGTTTAACTTCAACAATGAACATCAACCAAGTCTAAGCAATGCTCAAACTTGGTTATAGGAAGTGACTTAGTCATCATATCTGCAGGATTTTCATGAGTACTAATTTTGCTCACAACAATATCACCATTAGCAATAATATCACGAACAAAATGATACTGAACATCAATATGTTTTGTTCTCTCATGAAACATTTAATCTTTTGTAAGGAAGATTGCACTGAGACTATCACAAAATACTGTACAGATTTGAAGGTCTTCATTGAGTTCACTAAAGAGTCCCTCAACCAAATAGCTTCTAGCCTCAGTAATCGCCATGTACTTAGCTTCAGTGGTAGACAAAGTAACTGTAGTTTGCAAAGTGGCTTTCCAACTGATTGTACAACCTCTGATTGTAAAGACATAACCTGTGAAAGATCTTCTTCTATCAAGGTCTCCAGTAAAATCAGCATCAACATACCTAATGACTCCATCTCTAGTTCTTCCAAACTATAAGAAAACATCAGTAGTACCTCATAAGTATCTTAAAATCCACTAAACTGCTTTCTAATGTTCTTTATCGGGATTCGCCATGTATCTGCTAACTGCACTGACTGCATATGATAAATCTGGACGTGAACAAACCATAGCATACATGAGAGATCCCAAGCACTAGAGTATGGAACATGTGACATGTACTCAAGCTCATCATCTAATTGTGAAGACAAAGCCGACCAAAGTGTGAAATGAGCTACTAAAGGAGTACTAACAGGCTTAGCACTTTGCATATTGAACCTGCAAAGAACTTTCTCAATGTACCCCTTCTGACTTAGGTACAATTTACTTACTTTTCTATCTCTAAGAATCTCCATACCAAGTATCTTCTTTCACCTCAATCTCTTCACTTAGTTGGGCTTTGACCTTTCTTATCTCTCATTTATCTTTTGCTGCTATCAACATGTCATCAACATATCATCAACATAAAGAATTAAATACACAAAAGAACCATCATTGTTTTTATTAAAGTAAACACAACTGTCAAAACTACTTCTTTTGAAATCATGAGAAGCCATAAAGGAATCAAACCTCTTGTACGCAAAACTACTTCTTTTGAAATCATGAGAAGCCATAAAGGAATCAAACCTCTTGTACCACTGTCTTGGTGACTGTTTCAAACTGTAAAAGGACTTTCTTAGCAAGCAAACATAGTCATCTTTTTCTGAGACTCTAAAACCCTCTAGTTGTTGCATGTAAATATCCTCCTCAAGTTCTCCATGCAAAAATACAGTTTTTACATCTAACTACTCAAGCTCCAAATCATGCATGGCCACAATACCAAGCAAAGCTCGAATCGAACTATTGTAACATCTCGATTTAGGGTCTAGTCGAAACAGTGGTTTTAAGACCACAAATCCAACGTAATAAAATTTATTTTTATTATACTTTTATGGTCTAAAATTTCAAAAAATGATTTCACGAAAATTTCATTTGAAATTTTTGACGTTTGGGCACTTAATTTAGTCAAAAGGACTAAATCGTAAAAAGTGTAAAAGTTGAGTTCTACATGCTAGAGGTGTCCAATTGTTATGAAAATTTAAATTGGATGTCATTATACGGTAATTAGACCATTGGTTAAGTTGGTGGACAAAAATGGACATGGTTAGGCATGTTTCCAGAGTTTTTCATTAAGGGCATTTTGGTCATTTAGTTATTAAAATGAATTAAAAACAAAATTAAAAGCCAATTTTTGTCCATATTCAACCCCTTGGCTGAAAATTGCATGGAGAAATCATGGATAGGTTTTTCAAGCTTTCAAGCTCGATTGTAAGTACGTTCTAGCCCCGTTTTTAATAATTTTTACGTTTTTGCAATCCTCGTAACAAGATCTATCTATTTCTACCATTTATTTGAGCTAGAGTTGATATTTAAAAATTTACCCATGTGTTACATGTGTGTATTTTGATGTTTAAGGGAGGAATATGAATGTTTTTTGTGTTTTAAACGACTTTTACTAAGTAGTTTTTCGTGAAAACGCTAAAAAGGACTAATTTGTAAAAGTTATAAAATTTTTCATAAAAGTCTAATTTTTTGGAAACTATGGGATTCTATAGTTATTAAAATGATTTGGATAGGCTTAAAGTGCAAAGAAATTGAATAAAAATCATTTTACGAGCCTAGGGGAAAAAGTGTAAACATGAAAAAGTTTAGGGGAAAAAATGTAATTTTACCATAGTACGATTTTTGGATCACATTGACAATGTGACTAATAAATAGACTAAATGTGATATTATAGATCAAAGAAAATGAGGTTCGCACCTAGAACGGGAGAAACGAGAAATTGACGGTTAGGCCCTTTTTCGCCATTTTAGGTCAAGGTAAGTTTGTATGTTAATATACGTTATTGATTTGTGTTAATTATGCAATATTATTATATATTTCATTAAATTGTGAAAATTAAAGTAAACTTTCGAATTGTGTAAAAACGCATGATCGATCACGATCGTTACGTAGTGTACTATGAATTGACGGGAAAAGACCATGGTTAGAACATGGCAATGTACTAAGTGAAATAAGTTATTCGCATGTAAGGCCATATATAGGATATGGCATTGTGTTAAGTGAAATAATACTATGGCATCTAAGTGAAATAAGACCATGACATCTAAGTGAAGTAAGTTATTGTCAATGTGCTAAGTGAAATAAAACCATGGCATCTAAGTGAAATAAGTCCATGGCATCTAAGTGAAATAAGTCCATAGCATGGTGCTAAGGGAGAAATTTCTCGATTGAACCTTAGGAATAAAATAGCTTTGGACACAAGTGTGGTATTATGTGAAGGCCACTTTGTGAATATAATAGCTTTAGACACAAGTGTGGTACTATGTGAAGGCCACTTTGTGAATATAATAGCTTTGGACATAAGTTGGGCACTATGTGAAGGCCACTTTGTGAATAAAATAGCTTTGGCTACAAGGGTGGTACTATGTGAAGGTCACTGTGTATCCGTTATTATTCCGATGTGTTCAACGGGAAATGAATAAGTGTGAACGAATATGACTATATGACGATTAAATGTGAAAGAATTATGAACCAATAATATTATTTAATGTTGAATTGAAATAATGTGTTTTCATTGAGGTTTAAATGTATCAACTGACATAGCTAAGATGAAAAATGAAAGTATAACTGGTTTACAGGTATGTACGAAATCTATGTGAATGTTGAATGAAAGTTAATACAAAGAAAACGTGAGAGAGTAAAATTAGCAATAAAACAGTTTTGGACAGTAACAGTTGTGTGACTTTGAAAAATCATCAAAAATAGTGGAAATCAAATTAGAGGTTTAATAAGATATGAAATTAAAGCTTATTGAGTCTATTTTCACATAAAGGAAACGGTGTAAGAAAAAGAATTTCAAATTATGAGATATTTGAATTTTTGTGAGATGGCATCAGAATGATTTCGAAATCCCATGTTCTGACTTTGAAAAATCATTAAAAATTGTATAAAAATAATTATTGTTTTGAGCCTATATTCAATACAAACAAATGGGAACATCATTCGAATCCCATACGATGAGATAATTAATTTTTAGTGAAGAAGGGTTGAAACTGTCAAACAACAAAATAGTGGAGACTTTAAAGAATAAACTGTAATTATTGACTAGACCAAAAATTCTGAAAATTTTATGGTAAGAAGATATGTGAGTCTAGTTTCAGGGAAAATTAGCGGATCGTAATTTGGATTTTCGTAGCTCAAGATATAAATAATTTGGTGACTGTGACTTTAGTAGACAGCTTAAGATGAACAAGAGTAAACAGTGGAACTATGTGCAATTATGATTGTATTATCTTGAAAACATATTGTGAGAATTGGTAAAAGCATGTTAATAAATTTCTTATTTTTTACATATCAACTTACTAAGCTATATAGCTTACTCCGTTTATTTTCTGTGTTTATAATGTCCTCAGGTTAGCTCAGGTTGGAAGTCGCTGGAGAACCTATCACACTATCAAACTAATAAACTGGGTATTGATGATTCTTATACTTAAGGTCATGGCATGTATAGGGGACTTGGTTATTTTTGTATGTGTCATAATTGTTTTGGCCTAAAATGTTGGCCTATGCTATTTGAAAGTTCATTGTTGTGTAAGGCCATTTGATGTTGGTATATTGGCTATATTATAAGTCAATGATGATGCATTTCAAGGATATGTATACTTACATATGTGGATCAATGAGTGGTGATATCTATGTGTGACATAAATTTGTACGCAATGGCAAGTCAGATTAATGCACGGGCTAGGGACATGGCCATGCGAGCCACACGGCCTTGTCCTAATATCATACGGGAGTGTGCCCCTGTTTTTCATGAAATTTTTATTGTCAGATTTGGGGTGGTCACGCACATAGGCGGCACCACCTCAAGTGTACCATTCACAGCTAACTGCCTCAAAATAATTAGATGGCTCTTGGTTTGCATATATATCTTCAGCCACATTTAAAGCATAAGCAACTAGATCAACCTCAGCATACTTCTTTGGAGGTTTAATTTCTCTTCTAGTTCTATTTTTTGTGATAGAATATTATGGTGAAGAAGCAACTCTATTCTCAATTTTTTATACTAGCTTAAGGAGTCGATTCTGTATTAATCTGATGCTCCACCTACTTTTGATTTTCTTTATTGGAAGAGTCTTTAAGAGATAGTTAGCATAGCAGTTTCATCAAAAATAACATCTCTGCTAATCACAACTTTTCTATTTTTAGGACACCATAACTTATACCATTTTACATCAGTTTTATAACCAAGAAAAACACATTTAATGGATCTCGGTTCCAATTTTCCATTAAAAACATGAGCATACGCAGGACACTCAAAGATCTTTAAACCAGAATAATTAGTAGGATTACCAGACCATACCTCTTGTGGAGTGTAACAATCTGATTTAGACCCTAGTCGGAATAGTGGTTTCGAGACCACGTAACCGATTTTGAAAAAAAAATATTTTAATATTATTTTCTGTGTTTGTGATATTGTAAATTTATATCTGCGAAGTTTCTGTGATTAATTTGCAAAAAGGACCTAATTGCGTAAAGTGTAAAAGCTGTGTGCTAGATGTTAAAAGTACCAATTTGATTTGGCTTATTTAAGTGAAGGTCCTTGCATGTCAAATTTACCATTTTTTTTAATGGTGGACAAATATGGACATTAGTTGGTGGATTTTAAAATGAAATAGTTAAGATTAAAATAGTCATTTGTATAATAATATGTTTTATAATAAAGAAAACATAAAATGGCTAGGCATTTTCACCTTTGTTGGCCGATTATTTGAAAGAAAAAGAATAGAAAAGATCAAGCTAGGTTTCAGCTAGCTTAATCCTTGATTAAGGTATGAATTTTTGTCTGTTTTTTATAATTTCTACGTTTCTATGATCGTTGCTTCGTGTTCTTCAAAACCCATGTCTGAATTACTGTTTCTATTGAAGGTTATGAAATGTGCCATTGATGATTATATGAGCTTTGGAATGTTTTTATATGGATTATGAAAGATATATGTAAGAGTATCATACTTTGTTCTTGAATTTTTTATGGAATAGAGCTATTTGGGCTAATTTGTGAAAATGAGGTTTTGAAGGACTAAATTTGAATTAAATATGTTATTTGGGCTTGTATAGAAGCTATGTATGTTCGGTCAAGCTATAGTCTTGGTGAATTTTGCATATTTGTGATTTTGTGAAAAATGGACTAAATTGTCAAAGTGTGAAAATGTATGGGTTAAAATGCAAAGTGCCCTAAATATGTGTTCATGGATTATTTTGAATGAACTGAATGATTGAATGGTTGAATTTGAATTGTAATAGATCAAGAACAAAGAAAATCGGACTTAGATCGATGGAAGTCCAAAATAGTTGAATAGTCGACTCGTTTCTGTCTAAAATTCGTACGAGGTAAGTCAAATTACAATTACATGTTAAATTGACTAAATTCTGCACATACAAACTGTAATCTGTGTTGGACGGCCTTGAGAGCCTGATGAATAAATTTCGAGTAAACCCCAAGAATATGCTAGTATCTGAAAAGCTCTGTATGTTTTTAAAAGAACGTTGACATTGATCTGAGATATCGTGTAAGACCATTTTTAGGACACAAGCCTAGATTTGAGATTTACGTGTAAGACCATGTTCGGGACATAGGCATCGTATCTAATTTCGTGTAAGACCCTATCTAGGACAGAGGCATCGAAACTAAATTACACGTAAGACAAGTCCGGGACGTCGGCATTGTACCCGTTTATCAGTGTCTGTATCGTTTCTGAATCGTCTAATGATAGAATACAAGATATGGGAATAAATATATAAAATGTATGATCTATACAGGTACGTTTGTATCATATTAAATTTTTGAATATGAAAGACTCTGTTTCTGTGAAATAATGAATGCGAAGTATGTATGAAATCATGGAAATGAAATATGACATGTATACAAGCAAATGAGCATGGTTAAGCTCATGAACTATTCTGTGAAATGGTTATGAATTCTTCCTGTTGATTTGTACTTTATAGGATTTAATAGTTAAACCAACTGAATTTGGCTTACTAAGCTCTTTGTAGCTTACTCTTTGTGATTTTTGTCTATTTTATAGTTATCATAGCTACTAAAGGCTCGGGGATAGTCGAGGATTGTCACCACTCTATCGAAATCATTTTGGTACTTTTGAAAGTGTAAATATTTTAAGTATGGCATGTATAGGCTGGAATATCTATGTATTTAAGTTTTGATATGTATATATGTTATTCCATGAGAGTTGGCTAGCAAATAATATGTTTGTGCTTAGTTTTGGTATGGATTTGAATAAGTTATTGAATGATGATGATTTAGTTATAGTAAAGCATGTTTTGAGCATGAAATTGGCTGAAAATTTTGGTATAAATGTTGTTTAATGCTGCTTGTAGGAATGACCCAAAAAGGGGTGGCAATTTGGCTTAAACCAAGCCTGTATTGTGCCACACGGCCAAGGCACACGAGCGTGCCTTGTTGCCGTGTATGCAAAGCAGTAACCTCCTAAGACCACATGGTTAAGACACATGGATGTGTCATATGGTCGTGGGCTTACGTCAGTAGCTAGCTAAGTATCACACGGCCATAGCACACAGACGTGTCTGTTGGCCGTGGGTGAAAGTCAATATGTATGCCTTGTTTTGGCACGGCCTGGTCACACGGACGTGTGACATCAACAGATTTGAAAAATTTTCTGAGTTCCGAAATTTATGAATATGTTAAGTTTAGTCCCAATTGTCCTTAAAAATATGTTTTAGGTCTTGTAGACCTTCATAAGAGATGGATTGTAGATGATTGCCTATGTATTAATGTCATGTGATATCTATGATTCTGAATTGGTCTGAAATGTTTTGTCTGTCTGGTAATGCCTCGTAACCCTAATCCGATGACGGTTACGGGTTAGGGGTGTTACATGGAGTCTTTTTCTCAATGGAAACTGGTGGAGATCGGTTGATCAAAAAAATGTAGTAGAGGTTGCTTCTGCCCAAAATGACTTTGGTAAGTTGGCATTTGACAACATACATCGAACATTCTCCATGATCGTTTTATTCATTCGTTCTGCAACACCATTTTGCTGTGGAGAATGGCGAGTTGTAAAGTGTCTCACGATCCTTTTTGACTTGCACAGTCTATTAAACTCATCGAAACAGAACTCTAAGCCATTATCTATGCGGAAGTATTTTATTTGTTTTCCTATCTAGTTTTCAATCATAATTTTCCAAGACTTAAATGCGGAAAACACATCGCTTTTTTACTTCAAAAAGAATGCCCAAACTTTTCTGGAAAAATCATCAATAAAAGTTAGCATATAATTAGCTCCACCTCTCGAAGGCACTCTGGATGTCCCCTACAGATCAAAATGAATATACTCCAACATTCCCTTTGTGTTATGGATTCTTCTGGTGAATCGAACTCTCTTTTGCTTCCAAAAAACACAATGCTCACAGAACTTAAGTTTGCAAATTCCTTGCCCATCAAGAAGTCCTCTTTTGCTCAATTCTGCCATGGCATTCTCACTCATATGCCCTAGGCGCATATGCCAAAGTTTAGTAATAACATCATCTAACAAGGAAAAGGAAGCTGTAGCTGCATCGCCAGTAACAGTAGAACCTTGCAAAACGTATAACTTGGCAGTCTTTCTCTGCTCTTTCATCACAACAAGGGAACCTTTGGAAATCTTTAAAACTCCACTTTCAGCTGTGTATCTATATCCTTTTGAATCAAGAGTACTCAACAAAATTAAATTTCTCTTCAATTTTGGAACATGTCGTACGTCACTAAGTGTTCTGACAATTCCATCAAACATCTTAACTTTAATTGTTCCAACACCTGTGATTTTACACGAAGCATTATTTCCCATCAAAACAACACCTTCAGACACTATTTCGTAAGTTGTAAACCAGTCCTGATTGGGACTCATGTGGAAGGTGCAGCCTGAATCAAGTATCCACTCCTCACTCACTTTAGAATTGTTGACAGAAGTGACTAGAAGTTTACTGTCACTGTAGTCTTCTACAACATCAGCTTCACCGGAATTTTCTGGTTGTTTTCCCTTTTGTTTCATATCCTCTCCTTTAATCTTGTTCTGTAGCTTATAGCACTGAGATTTAATGTGCCCTTTCTTCTTGTAGAAGTTACAAGTTTTACCTCTATTTGAAGACTTCGATCTACCCCTAGATTTACCGCAAGGATTTCGTTCCTGTGTCCTTCCACGATCATTATCAGCATTCCGATCTTGTCTCTTACAAACAATGAGACCCTCTCCCTAAGAGTCGGGTTTAACCACAAGATGCTTCGTCTTATCATACGAGGTTAAAGAATCATAAACCTCATCAACTATGAGAGACTTGCGGCTATATAAAATCGTGTCTCTAAATATTGAATAACACGGGGGCAACGAACAAAGTAGAATCAACCCTAGATCTTTCTTATCATGCTGAACCTCCATGGCCTCCAAGTTTGAGAGAATTTCTTTAAACACTGTTAAGTGTTCGTGTACAGACGCACCTTCCTTCAAATGATGAGCATAAAGACAAGGCTTCATATGCAACTTGCTTGTTAGAGTTTTCGACATACATATTTGTTCTAGCCTCTTCCATAATGCAATGGCGGTTTTCTCTTTCATCACATCCTGCAAAATTTCGTTGGACAAATGCAGATGTAATTGTGTTAACGCCTTTCGATCCTTACGCTTCTTCTCTTCATCTGTTAATGTCGAAGGCATCTTATCTATCTCTAGTAGTGTATCCTCCAGATCCATCTGCGCAAGAACTACTTGCATCTTAATTTGCCACAACGCAAATCTGGTGTTGCGATCCAACAGCAAAATTTCATACTTCAAAGACACCATTACCGTGACCGAGATGAACAACCCGAAAGCTCGGATACCAATTTGTGAAAATAAAATAAAATAAAGAACACATAGATTTTACGTAGAAACCCTTTCGGGAAAAAATTATGGGTAGAGGAGAAGAAAATTCACTATGTCGAATTCAAATAATTACAAGAGGAATAGACTATGTCTATTTATAGGCTTGTAAAGTCATATTCTAATAGAAGTGTAGTAAGATTGAAACACCTTATTCTAATCAATATAAAATAGATGGAGTTTAATAAGGTTTAAATAACCTTATTCTAAAATAAAATAAAAGAAGTGTAGTTTTATATGGATTTTACTTTAATTTTATTTTAACACTGCATTTTATTTAAATAAGGATTCGGGTCACTTAATTCTAACAATTATTTTTAACCTTACTTAAGGTAAATGTAAAACAATTTTATCACAATTTGGAGAATCTTTTATAATATTGTTCCATCCATGCAAATTTTACATAAGAAGAAGCTTGTGCCTCCCATTGTGTCCACGTAGGTCCTTGTAAATGAATCTGCAATGCACATGTGTTGTGGTTACCTTATGAGTGGGGATGTCTGGTCCATGTTGGGGGTGTCCTGACCGGACCCTAGCTCTAATCCAAGTTTTGCTCATGATCTTAGTCAGTAGTTCAGTTTGCACTGTGATGATGAATTCTGTTACCTAGTTGCAATACCATTATGGACAAACTGGTACTAGAGGAATCAGTTTGTGTATGAATTGAAATAGGAAATTGTAGCTCAGAAGGTAAGGTTTATTAAAACTTACACTAGTGATTAGCGAGTAGCTCAGTTAAGGAACAAAGCTAGTGGTGATTGGGAGGGGGCGTTGGATGGTGTCCCGGTGTACGACCATTATAAAGTCAACTTCGATGCTAGGTTTAGGGAGCCTGATAAGGGCAATAGGGGTGGTGGTTCAGGATCATCGAGGTCGAGTGATGGCTGCATGCATGGAATAGTTCCAACGGGTGGGGAATTCTTAAGGTAGAAGCTCGAGTGAGTGTGTGCGTACGAGTTAGAGATGTGGTTTTTAAGGATTATGTTAGAAAGAAACTTGCTCTCTGGGATTAAAAGCTATGATCGACTGAAAAGGATTTATCATTGCTCCAAGCGTGGACGACAGATGGCAGGTGGTTAATGCAACGGCTTGCAAGCTATGACGTTTGTTATATAGGTCGCGAAGGGAATAAGGTGGCACACATGCTAGCTATAACATCCCAATTTTGGGTCTAATCAGAACTGTGGTTTTAAAACCACTATTTTGAGGCCAGAGGAATTATTTTTAATATTATTTTATGTGTTATAGCATGATTATATGAGTGCATGAAAATTTTGGTGAATTAATTTTAGCGTTTATGAGCTTAATTTCAAAAAAGGACTAAATTGCATAAAGGGTAAAAGTTTTGTTTTACTAGCCAAAGGTGTTAAATTGCTAGAGAACCAAAATTGGAGGTGTTTAAAGTGCAAATAGGCCCTTAAAGGAAGCTTGGCCAGCCATAGGGACAAGATTTGACCAAGTTGTTAATGTTAGGTGGGTTGGTGGCTTAAAATTGAATAAAATAGAAATAAAAGTGAGAGAAAAAGATATCATCTTTTTTCTCATCTTTTCCCCACCAAAATTACCAGCAAAGAAGAGGTTTTGAAGACTAAAAAAATCAGCCATTATTATTCCTTGCAAGTAAGTGATTTAGATGCCTATTTTTGATAATTTTTGTACTTTTGGAACCCTTGTAGCATGAGCTAACTAAAGGGGGGCTATTTTTCAAAATGGATGAAAGTATAGGGTTTTACCATGAGAGCATCTATGATATTTGCTGAAATTTTATGAAAGAAAATGAATCTTAGTTGTTTAATAAACAACTTTTGTGAAGTGATGTTCATGAAAAGCACCTAAAAAGGACTAGTTTGTAGTAATTGTAAAATAGATAGTAATGTGGTGAAATAATGGAAATTTTGGGTTGCTATAAGAGTAAAAAGGGTTTGGCTAGATTTAAGACATGAAGAAATTTGATAAAAAATCGATTTTTGAGCCTAGGGGTAAAATGGTCATTTTGACAAAAATGTGAATTTTTTATTGTCTCAATTTATTTAGTGATTAAATGAGTGAATTTTATCATTTTAGATTAAGGAACCGAGATTCGGGCTTAAATTGGAAAGTACGAGGTTATGGACTAAAATAGCATAATTAGCCGAAATTGCATTCGAGGTAAGTCCGTGTGATTAAATGAGCATGATATTTGTGCCATTGTTATTATACTTGAAAATCTATCTTGCCATGATTGTGTTAAAGTTTATGTTGATGATATTGTATATGAGAAAGTGATGTCAAATGTAAATAACATTTATGTGTTGATTGAATGCCTGGAGATTTGATGGAATAGGATATTCCATTGAAACGAGTAAGTTGTACGTAAATATTACAACTACATTATCATTATATGCGATGAGTTAATTTAGCATGAATTGCTTGGTTGTGGAAATGATTATGTATGATGAATATTGAGATAGTAAAATTCTTGTTTGAACCTTAAGAAACAATTCGGATATTCATGCCATAACATTCGGGTTATTTGTGTGCCAGTGTAAGAAATGTCTAGGGCATGCATTGGCCACATTATGAGAGCCAATGTAAGACCATGTTTGGGATATAGCATCGGTATTGAAACGAGAGCTAGTGTAAGACATGTCTGGGACATGCATCGGCCTCGAGATGTAAGCCAGTGTAAGACATGTCTGCAACATGCATCAGCTACAAAATGTATCAGTGTAAGACCATGTCTGGGACATGGAATCGGCACAGATATGTGAGAGTCAGTGTTGACTTGATGGATGAGCCAGTGTAAAACCATGTCTGGGACATGGCATCGGCATTATACCCTATGTTTAAGGCTTAGTGAATATCCGATAGCTTTTCGAATGGTTCAACGGTGAGAGTTACGGTTTAAGCTAAATGAGAAAGGTTATGACCATATTGTGAGTGGTACAGGTACTTACATGAAATTGATGAGATGTGAATTCAGTTCATGTTATATGATTAGTAAGAAACAAATATGAGCATGTTGAGTAACAAAGGTATGTATGCCTCATGAGAAATTATTTCAGTTTATGATGCACATTTAGTGAAGTTGTAAATAGGTAATTCATGCTTATGAGAAATATTTTGTGATGACCTTGTGTTTATAGGTCTATACTTATGATGAATGAATATGTAACCTTACCAATGTGGTGAAAATGAATTAATATGGTGTGATAAACGTAATATCGTTAATTTACACTAAAATAGTTTTGGACAACAGCCATAGTCCGACTTTAAAAATCCACCAAAAATTGTGAAAATTGAGTTAGAGGCTGAATAAAATATAAAATTAAAGCCTAATGAGTCTAGTTTCACATAGAAGAAATAGTGTAAACAAAAGAGTTTCAAATTATGAGATATTTAATTGTTGTGAGACAGAGTTAGAATGACATCAAAATCCCCTATTTTGAATTAAGAAAATCATTGAAAATTGTAAAAAAAAATTATGAGTTACGATTTATATGTTTAGAATCATTAATGAGCCTATTTTCAAGAGAAATAGACAGGAATATCATCTGAGTCTCGTATTATGAGATAATTAATTTTTAGTGAAGAGGGGTCAGAACTGTCAGACAGTAAAAAGGGGGTAAATTTAAGGAATAAACTTTACTAATTGGCTAAACAAAAAATTTTTAAAATTTTATGGTAAGAAGATATGTGAGTCTAGTTTTAGGGAAAATTAGCAGAACTTAATTTAGAGTTCCGTAGCTCCAGATATAAATAATTTAGTGACTCTAACTCGAGAAAATAGCTTGACTGGAACACGAGTGAAAATACAAATAGGGTTGTATTACCATGAGAAGCAAGTTGATAAATTGCTTATTATTTCATACGGTCTTAATAAGCTATAAAGCTTTCCTTTCCTTTAGTGTTTTCAGGTTAGCTCGGAGTTGGAGATCGTCGGAGGCAGCATCACACTATCAACTCACTACATTTGGAATAATGAAGCATATATTAGAAATTTCAAGTGAGTGGCATGTATAGGGATCTAGTTGATTGACATGTATTAATTTGCTTTCGTCAAATGTGTTGGCTTATGTTGAGTTATGTATATGGCCATGAGATTTGGCTCATATAGATTTTGGCTTGTAAGCCTAGCTATTTATGTCATGTCTAATGTTTATAATGTGATTATGCTTGTTTGCCATGCGTGGTTAGTAATATGACATGTGTGTGGGATGTATGCTCTATGAACAATTGAGGTGGTCATAGCCATGTAGTAATTGCACATTATAAACACAACGGGATAATTATTGAACTTGAGTGCTTGATGGATAAGTTGGTAACCTTAGTATAATGATAGAATGATCATCTAAATGACAAGTCTTATGATTGTGAAATAAGGAATCTAGACTTGGTATTGCATGAGTAGATGCATTACTTGTAAGAGGACTTGTAAATGTTAAGAATATGTCTAAATAAAGAGTGTTTAATTATTAAAATGACGCCATGAATTGTGGTTTTAATATGTATAAGGTTGTAAGGGTTTATGGGTAACATGAAGGCTTGGAAAATAGCCTAAGTGTTGACTACACGAGCTGAGACACAGTCATGTGTCTCAACCATGTGAGGGACACGGCCTAGAGACACGGGCGTGTGGCCCACCTGTGTGGTTCAATGTGCATACTGACGTCATAAACAAAGAGTTACACGGCCTGAGGACATGGGCGTGCCAAAGGCACAAGGGCGTGTCCCTATGTCCACACGGGCGTGTGACCCTGTTTCATAGGAAAATTTTCTAAGTTTTCCTGAAACTTCTCAAAGTTCTCGGTTTAGTCCCGAATCATTTCCAATGAATGTTTTGGGATTCGTAGACCCAAATAAGGGACGACATGCATGTATTTGAAATGTTTTGAATTAAAAGAAGATTTTATGGTCGGGTTTTCACATGATTGTGTATGTTTAAGTCTGGTAATACCTCATACCCTGTTTCGGCGTCGAACATGGGTAAGAGGTGTTACACTAGCGAATCACTAGGTGGAGGAGGTGCCGAGTTTCCTTTAGGATCAAGTACGGAACGATGGTTTGAGTAGTAAATGATGATTATGTGACCGACCGATTGTCATCGTGCTAATTTTGACCTTTAGGAGGCTAGCTGGTTTATTTTATTTGCATATCTGAATTCTTTAATTGTTTTTAGGTTAGACTATTGTGCAAAGTTAATGGCACTTTTGGATTTCTATTGCTATTTGTTTCTTGTAATGAAACTTGTGTTTTGTTTCTACTAGGTTAAATTATCAAAAAATCTTTTTTTTAATTACGAAAATTGACTAAATTTTTAAAAATTTATAGGAATGGATTAATTTTGGTAAAACGTGGAAACATTTTTAAGAAAAACGTGAAAAAACATTTTTAGCTAAAAGCGCAGCACTAATTTTTTTATTTGGTATCACCTATTAATGTAAAAATAAAACTTATAAAACAGACCTTTATATCGGCTCAAAGTCTTACTTTTTTATTTTCTTAAGCAATATGGGATATGAGATATGAGATATATGTATATATAGACTCATGAATAGGTCTAGATAATATGGGGTTACTTCCTCATTTAACTAATAACATAAAATTAAAGACTACACTATATTTTTATAATTTATAATTTATAATTTTTTATAATTAAACAAAGCATAAACTATATTTCATAATTTTTTTTATTTTCTTTTCCTGCAATTCCAAAGACTGGTAACCAAAATTATGAGCCAAAAAAGTGTAGGGAAATAATTGCATTAACATTGTCTCACAAATAAGAAAAGTGAATTAGACCCGACTGTTTTCATTTGGTTCCATGTTGATAAAAGAAATATTTATTTTTGAAATAAAAATTCTTGAATAATGTTGTTGGGAAGCTGAGTTTATTTCTATAGTAAATGGAAGCGCGGAATATTTTTGATAGAACAGAGTTTCATTTGCCAAAGGAATTAGAATCGTAATATCATTTTCAACAAATCTAATGTGTCAGCTTCAATTCAAATCCATTTTGTAAGCCATTAGTCATCTAAAAATATAAATAATGTACTTGAACTAGTTTAAAATTATAACATATTACTCTATGATCCCCAAAAATCAGATTAAAGTTTTGTATAATATTGTATTAGTTATATTTATATAAAGTAGAAGTCATGTGTATTAGTTTTAAGAAAATAAATTTGAAGTTAAAACTAAATCTCTATATCAAATTATTAAATAATAAAATGATGTGAATACAATATTAATACATGTATTAATATCTATATAGAATTATTAATGTGTAGAATATATAAAAATTTATAATATTATGAACAAATAAAAATTAATATTATTAATTGACATCATGAATAAAATTGTAATGAAGTTCAACACATTACTTTAAATAAAATTTTATTCAAAATAAATCATATTAACAAATTATGCAAAATATAAATACAACTATCAACATGTAAAAAATTTCTTTTAAAAAAACTAAAACATACAAGGAAAACATTTGTTACATTATCAACAAAATTTTTAAACTTAAGTAAAAAAATTATAAAATATAATGTAGCCTTTAATCTTATATTGTTAGTTAAAAGAGGAAGCAATCCCACATTGTCTAGGAACAAGCTACAAATATATTCATGAGTCTATATATACACATATCTCATATCCCACATTGCTTAAGAAAACAAGGGTAATTATACTTTGGGTCTATATATAAAAACCTGTTTTGTAAGTTTTATTTTTCACACTGGAAGTGTTTTACTAGTTACATGCGAAAAATGCTTCCAGCTGGGAGTATTTTACCAAAATCAACCTATTCTTGTAAATTTTCAAAAATTTAGCCTATTTTTGTATTTTTTTTTAAAAAAGAGCTTTTTTTTTGTAATTTAGTCATTCTAATGAATTCAGATTTAACAAATTTATTTTTAAAAAAAAAATTAAGCCCCTACTCTCTTTTCCTTTTGCAAAAAAACCATTTAAGCCCGTACTTTTTTTAAAATCCGTCAAATTTAAAAAATAAAAATAAAATAAGCCCCTTTTTTTGCACTCATTTGGGTACTTGAACTTTTAAAATGCATCAAAAAGACCCTCAAACCTTTTCAAAAAAAGCAATTAAGCCCCTACATTTTTTTAACTCAATTGGGTATTTGAACTTTCAAAATGCATTGAAAAGACCCTCAAACTTTATAAAAAAAAGCAATTAGGCCCCTGCTTTTATTAAAAATTATAAAAATTTAAAATCAATAAAAGCTATAAATACTATTAAATTTTAATAAAAAATTCAAATATTAAGAATGTTATTTAAAATTTAAATTTATTATTAACATAAAGTTGTAATGTGAAATAATATATTAAAATAATAAAATTATATTAAATATATTACTAATTTACATTATAATATTTAATATTTAAATGTTTTAAATGTTTTTAAAAACTAAAATTAAAATATTATTTATAAAATAATATTAAGCTTTATTAAATTTAATTTTTATAATAAAAATAAAATTACTCATAAATGAACCTTTTTTCGTAGAATGATTTATACTTTTCAAAAGGGTAAGTCAATTTACAAAAAAAAAACTTATTTTTACTTACTTCAAAATACCTATATCTACAACTGTGGCAATAGGCGTGCGATTTGGTAATACGCCAATTTGTCTGCTATTAGTAGATAAAATGATTTCTTTCACTTCTGAATCCTAAACAATTCGATTAAGGCTAAGTACGCAAAGATTTAAGGTCATTTCTTCAATTTGCTCTCCATTTCTAAATTCGTAGCCTTTGCAATAGCTTCATCGATGTTACCTACCAAATAAAATACCTGTTCAGGAAGACCGTCTAATTCTCCGGAAAAGATCAATTTAAATCCTCTAATTGTTTCTACTAGACCAACATATTTCCCCGGGGAATAGGTAAATACTTCCGCTACGAAAAAGGGTTGTGATAACAAACGCTAAATTTTTCACACTCTTGCTATGGTTAAGCGATCCTCTTTGGACAATTCGTCCAACCCAAGGATATCTATAACGTCCTGAAGTTCTTTGTAACGCTGTAAGTTTTGCTTAACCCTTTGCGCAGTTTCATAATGTTCCTCACTAATGATTCGAGGTTGGAGCATAGTGGACGTTGAGTCTAAAGGATCTACCACTAGATAAATACCTTTGGCAGCTAATCCTCTTGATAGTACGGTAGTAGCATCTAAATGCACAAATGTTGTGGCAGGTGAATAAACTGCTTGAATAGAAGTTATGGATCCCTCCTTGGTAGAAGTAATTCTTTCTTGTAAAGTACCCATTTCAGTACTAAGGGTGGGTTGATAACCTACAGCGGAAGGCATTCTACCCAATAAGGCAGATACTTCGGATCCCGCTTAGACAAAACGGAAGATATTGTCTATAAATAGAAGTACGTCTTGTTCATTAACATCTCGGAAATATTCCACCATAGTTAGAACAGTCAATCCAACTCTCATACGAGCTTCTGACAGTTCATTCATCTGACCATAGACTAAAGCCACTTTTGATTCTGCAAGATTTTGTTCATTAATTACTCCAGATTCTATCATTTCCATCTAAAGATCATTTCCTTCACGATTCCGTTCACCTACTCCGCCAAATACGGATATGCCCCCATAAGCTTTGGCAATGTTGTTGATCAATTCCATAATAAGTATTGTTTTACCTACCCCAGCCCCCCCCAAATAGTCCAATTTTTCCTCCACAACGATAAGGAGCTAAAAGATTGACTACTTTAATTCCTATTTCAAAAATAGATAATTTTGTATCTAATTGTATGAAAGCGGCGCAGATTTATGAATAGAGGATGTTGTGCGAGTATCTACAGGACCTAAATTATCAACGGGCTCCCCAGCACGTTAAAAATTCGTCCTAGGGTCGCTCCGCCGACTGGAACACTTAGAGCAGCTCATGTGTCAATCACTTCCATTCCTCTCGTTAGACCATCTGTAGCGCTCATAGCTATAGCTCTAACTCAATTATTTCCTAATAATTGTTGTACCTCACAAGTTACATTAATTTGTTGACCGGCAGTATCTCGACCCTTAACTACTAGGGCGTTGTAAATATTAGGCATCTTGCCCGGGGGAAAGGCTACATCTAGTACTGGACCGATGATTTGAGAAATACGCCCCAGATTGTCTTTTTCAAGCTTGGAAACTCCAAGAATTGAAGTTGTAGGATTTATTTTCATAATAAAGTGAAATATGTAAGTCATTTTTCATTGACCAAATTATTTTTCATGAAACAAATAAAAAAAATGCAAAATTTTTTTTTTGTGTAGCAGACATTCCCTACAATTCTTTTTGTAATTATAAACAACTAATCGCACACAAAAAATGTAAAAAAAAAATTGAACTTATAGATGACTATAGAGATAGATGTTAAATCCATCACTGTTTCACAATTAACATGCCACCTCGCTTTTTTTAAATATATAATTTTAAAAATCACTATCACTTCTATGAATGTTAGATGTATCCATTCTCGATTTACTCTGCTCAATTTAATTTAATTTTTACTATTTATCTTTAATATTTTCAATCTTTTTAAAGATAAATAAATATTTAAACATATTTCTTCAAGAGAATATTTAAATATAAAACTTATGATATTTTCTTTTTGGTGATATAATTCAAACCCCCTAGTAGGGAGACTTCAAAAACTTACAACCTTTGATTATTTGTGTGAGCCAACTTTGTTAGTCTATCAGCTTTCTGATTCTCTTCTCTAGAAATATGGCAAATGCTCTAAAGCTGAATCCTTGAAAGTAGTGGAAGAATCCTCTTAATTAAAGCCGTATTAGGTCCACCTGATGAAATCTCATGTATGGCACTAGCCACTTCAATACTGCCAGTCTGAATCTGCACCTCCTTGTATCCTTGATCAATCAAGGTGCCAAAGCCATCTAAAATGCCCCACAATTCTACCTCGAACACTGAGTAGCTCCCCAAGAATCTATTGAAATCCAAGATCTATTTCCCAATACGATTACGTACCCCCTACTGTAGCAGAGCTATCCTCAAGTCTAACAGATCCATCAGTATTCAAGTAAATCCCATACTCAGACAAGTTAGAGGACGAACAAGGACGTTGAAACGAACTCATATGTCTCCTACCGAACATCATAAAGTGTTTTGCCTAGCTATATAAAGCCTTAATAGTGTTATTACTGCTCTAGGATGTACCCTGAAAAATAAATAAATTATGATTTTTCCATATGCGCCAGATGAGAATCCCAAATAAACATTGTCTCCCCAAAGCCAATATTGTATTCATTCTGCAAATTTGAAATGATCTATTCTTGCAAATTATCAGAATAAAAACTAGCAAGTCGGTCAGTAGGAATTAAAAAGTTCCAAATTTCTCTTGCTGAAAGGCAAGCTCAAATAGTATGCAACAAATCTTCAGTCTCAAATTTCTCTTGCTGAAATGCAGTCTGAAATAGGAACAAATCCCCCGCCAAACTCTTTCCACATTAGTGAGTAATCTCTGTTTGAGCACTAGCCAAATAAAAAATCTAATGCTTTGTGGTCTTTGATATTTTCAAGGGATCTTCCACGCTTCCTCCTTCGGCTTCCATGAATTTTCTCGAATTTCCTATAGGAGCTCTTGACGAAAAAAGAGCCTGTCGTTGTCCCTTCTAGATAATTCTATCCACTCCGGCAGACGGGTGTGGTGAAAGTACCCTAATAATCTTAGAAATGACCAATCAAAGCTAAAACAAATCGAAGTTTCAAGTATCATTATCTGAGACCATATCACCTAGCAAGTATTCTAGATCAAGGTTTAAATATCCAGGGATTAAATTAACAAGGGTCCCACATTAAGAATCCATGGATCAAATTAATGAGATTTTTCTAAAACACATTATTACATTTTTATTTATAATAATTATATATAATAATAAATGATAATTTCATATAATAAACAACGGAAGAGAAATAATTACTTTAATCACTTTATATAAACTATTTAAAGAAAATTCATCCGATTCCTCTCGCCCCACATCACATCGAAATTCACTTCATTTAAACAGATAAATTAAAAATTTGTCAGATGGTGTCAGCGGGTTTGAGTTTTGCCATTCTAATTGCGTTGAAATAGCTTTAACATCTGAAGGCCCAATTTGATAAGCTGATCCAAATTGACCCATTGAAAGTCGAGCTATTTCTTAGGATTAGGGTTTTAGGCTTCTCCTCTCTTAATTTCTTTGACTTTCCTTTGCCCGCAGCACATCCGCGCCACGCTCTCCAGGAAGCTCATCAACCATGGCGGAACAGGTCTACACTGAGATCTATTGTCATTATCATTCTTTTCTTTTCTTTCTTCTCATTTACTGGTTTTTTTCTCATTTGTTTGCAGACCGAGAAAGCATTTTTGAAGCAGCCCAAAGTGTTTTTAAGGTAATCTTAGTGCTCTATACCAAGGAAACCTTTGAGCTTTCATGCTTTTTTCCAAATTTGGGTTTTTCTTTTTTTGAGTTTTGGTGGGTTTTATTTGATGTGATATTGTTGTAGCTCTAAGAAAACTAGTAAAGGGAAGAGACCAGGAAAGGGAGGGAACCGCTTCTGGAAGAGCATTGGTTTGGGATTCAAGACCCCTCGTGAAGCTATTGAAGGTTTCGTTTCCTTTTAGTTTCCGTCTTGTTTCATGTTATGTGTATTGTTGATGTATGTATTTTAGGTGATATCATGGTCAGTTATGTAGACTTTATGTAAGTTCTGATTGTTACGTGCATTTATTAGCTTAAGCTGAGTAAATATTTCTTTAAGCTAGCTGGAATGACTCTGTCATGCTACTTAATATTTGCTTTGTAACCCAAGTGTCGGATGTTCATGTATGAGTTTAGAATTCAATGGATAACCATATTAAGATTGTTGGTTGAATCATTTAGTAATGTTATGTACCTTGTTTCCTGAAGGAACTTACATCGTAAGAAATGCCCTTTCACTGGCACTGTTTCAGTCAGGGGCCGCATCTTAGCTGGTTCTTGCCATAGTGCCAAGATGATGAGGACAATCATTGTTCGACGGAACTATCTCCATTATATCAAGAAATACCAAAGGCATGATCCAGCTTAATTTGAATGTGCTTCTCTTATGAAAATGGTATTTCATTTATCTTTTTGGAGAATAAAATTTTCTTTTCATTTTCCAGGTACGAGAAGAGGCATTCAAACATTCCTGCTCACATTTCTCCATGCTTCCGTGTGAAGGAAGGGGATCATGTCATTATTGGTCAATGCAGGTAATACTTCTAAAAAAGGATTTTGTTACATTTGTTTATTATGAATGTACAGAGTTGAATAGTCATGTTTTGGCAATTTTGGTTTTGTTTGTAATTTGTTTTTGTCAATTATTTTTATAATAATTCAGGCCATTGTCAAAGACTGTGAGGTTCAATGTTTTGAAAGTGATTCCTGCTGGGTCTTCCGGTGGTGGGAAGAAAGCTTTCACTGGAATGTAAGGGCGTGAGTGTTATTTTAAATATATATATGTGATAGTTTGGGGTTTTTAAAAACCTATGAAGAAGGCACTAAGATTTTGATGAACTAACTACACATGGAATTTTCAATATATTCCCAATTATTATTATTATTATTGTAATGATCTTGAAGTATATGGTATTTGTTATTGGTTGGAAGGTTTAGCGTTGTTTCCTGCTTTCTATTGCCTAATTCCAGTTACAAAGTTTCGTCCTTGATGAAACTATTATCAAAGAATTACGGATTTTGTATTCAGTTTATTATTTTATAAACTGAAACATGTGCTGGCATCCCAATAAAAATCTTTAAAAACAAATATAAGTAATTAGTAATTAATATTGTTAATAAGTAGCATTACATAATTCATTGACTCATTATAACCAAATTATAAAAATCGATCATCCTATGTAAGCTTAATCCATCCAATTTGGGATTTAGATTGTATTCTAGGCATAAATTACACGTATCTTGCGAGATATTCAATGGGGGTATCAAGCGCACTGCGGAATGAAGTGCAAATCACGTTGATGGAGAAAAATTATCCATATTTGGATGCGAAGAATCTCTTGGTAAGACTAATATGTTATGATGTTAAGCAATTTTATTATTCTCTCTTAATTATAAAAAGAAATAATACATTAATTTTTTTTTAAAAAAAATTGCCAAACGTATCAGTTTATATTAGTCTCTATATTTTAATTTTGAAATATTTACTTTTTATATTTTTTCAATTTAAAAATCTTGATCTTTTTATTAACTTTCTAATGGAATTTTCGATTTGAAGTAAATTTTTTTATCCTTCATTATTTATATATATATATATTTGTTAATTTGGTCTTTACTCTCCAAAAGTACATGATTCATTAAAATAAATGCTTTAATTTTTTTTATTTTCAATAAAAAATATAAAAATATTACAAGGTCCTGAAAAATTAAGAAATGTTTAAAAATAAAAAGAATAAAAATAATTTAAAATTTTTGAAAATTTTCAATTTTTTAAAAAAAATGTTATTTACTTCTTGAATGGTAATAAAGTATTTTTAAATCCAATTTGAACATATTTGTATAAAATACACTATATGAAAAGAATTTGATATAAAAAACGGACCACATTTTGCAAAATACAATAGTAATAAATTAAGTCTAAAATTTTTTATATAGTGTATTCTGAATAAAAAATACACACAATATATTTAAATTTTATTAGAATCGTTTTAGAGTTTGTATCATTATTAAAAAAATATTTTACACTAATATTTCATATTCTTTATAATTAAATTTAATTAAACATAGTTTTCATACATAAATTATTTGAATTAATTAAAAGATATATTTGTGCAAATATAATTTAATATGGACTGAACGGATAGCTCAAATTCTGGAGAGACATTATTACCATTAGGTGTTCATGGGCGATGCTAAGTCGAGGAACGATTTCAAAAATTTTCTATCTCCCAAATGGACCATTTCATAAAATTTGTTTCGCCCAAATGGACCATTTCACAAAATAAAAATATTAATAAAAGTTTTATATTAACTTTAATTATACAAAATATATTACTATTTTTTTATTTTATACTGTAAAATGGGCCAAGTTAAAAATATAAGTTTAAGCCCAACCCAAACTAATCGGGTCAATAGGGTTGGCTAAGGTACACGACCCATATGAATACCTCTTATTACCATTCAAGGATTAATTATCATATCTTTTGAAAATTTAAAAATTTTATATTTTTAATAAATTTTAAAATTTAAAATAATTTTCAAAATTTTTTAAAAATAGTTTTAGTTTGTTCATAATTTTTGAATTTCTTTTCAAAAATATATATTTTTTAAAAATTTATTTAAAATATTAAGAAGTAATTTTTAAAAATTTGGTAAACTACTCAATTGGCCATCCAATTTTTAGAGCGCTTTCAGTTTGGTCACCCATAAAATCCGTCATTACCGTTAGAGAAATTTTGTCATTTTAATCACTAAAACGATAAATTCTAACAATGGTTGACTGTACATGCCGCGTCTTATTTGACCAATAGTCCATATTAATCAATCAATTTTCACATAATTATATATTTTTAATCTTTTTCTTTAACGTAAACCCAAAAATTAAACATCATTTTCACGTCATCTGGTTCCTGTTTCACCTAGAGAGGTTTACGTTCATGAAGGAATTGAATGGTAGAGATCTCGGTAAAAGAAAAGATTTGGATCTAAAAGCTTAGTTAAAAATGTTCTAAGAATGAACCCAAGAACAAAGATTCAACGAAGCCAATTTTTTCTCTTTTGGGTGTTTGAAAGATTGGATCTTTCTTCGATATAAAAGCGAAAGCAAGCTATTACAATGAAAGCTATGTTGGAAAAATCACGTTTAATAAAAAGATTTCTTTCAAAATAGAAAATTAAAATTTTGAAAATTAATTTTTTGATTTTTATAATAACAATTTTTTCTTAAAAAATTATTTGTGATTTGTGCTAGATAGATCCTAAATGTTCTCGACTTTCAACCAAACGATATATTTCTCTATTCTCGTACCACGAATTATTTCGAATGTGAGCTTGAACAATCATGAATCAAACATAGAACTAGAAATGATTTATTACTATTAATAGGAAAGTAATGCTCTCTCAATAAAAATTGACATAATTATTATTTCTAGAAACTAGAATTTATACTTGAAAAATAAATTCTCCCTACTTTTGGGTAGAATAACAATATCTCAAAGTTATGTGAAACTTGTGTAAATAGCTCTACTAGTGACATCTATTTATAGGAAGAGTTAGGAGAATCCTGATTGAATTAGTACAAATAATATTTATTTAATAGAAAAAACTAGTCTTCTAGTTTAACTAGAAGAGGAGGCGTCACTCCCTAGTTAAATACACTAGAGATGCTGCCCCTCATATTTAATATTAAGGGAGTTGGGCCTCTCCTGTACTAGGTCCAATTATATGCATTTCCTAAACTTTTAACTTAATATGTAACACCTCTCACCCATATTTAACGCCGGAATAGGGTTACGGAGCATTACCGAATATATCATTCAATTACACATACATTTCACATTACATTTTCAAATTTCATATAATCAGCAATCAACAACATTCATATCGTCCCTAATACGAGCCTATGAGGCCTAAAACATGCATTCGGGGTGGTTCGGGACTAAACCAATAACTTTAGAAACTTCTCGAACACTTAGAAATTTTTTCAAAAACAGGGGACACACGCCCGTGTGGCCCGGCTGTGTATCTCACACGGCCAAAGACACACCTGTCTCACAAGTCATGTGGACATTCAATGTAACACCTCTTACCCGTATTCGACGCCGGAATAGGGTACGAGACATTACCGGACTTATCACACAAACTTTCATACAATTCTGGGTTACAAATTTGTGACCAAATTAAAACTTTTCATACTCAATCACCATGTCCCTATTACGAACCTACGAGGCCCAAAACATGCTTTGCAAGTGGGTCGAGACTGAACTGAGATCTTTAGAAATTTTTACATCACTTAGAAAATTTTTCAGCAAACAAGGGCCACACGTCTGTGTGGGTATGGGACACGCCCATGTGGGCAGGCCGTGTGGTCACACACGCCCATGTCCCTAACCCGTGTAACTCTCTGTTTGTCACCCAAGAACAAATTGAAGACACACGGCCAAGTCACACACCCGTGTGCTAGGTTGTGTGATCGATTTAATTATTTTGATTTTTCATAAAATAGGTGCAGACTTCACACGCCCAGGACACACGCCCGTGCTTGAGGCCGTGTCATCCACACAGCTGAGACACATGCCCGTGTGCTCAATTCTGAGCATTCTGTTTTGTAAAAATTAGGGTGTAGGAGACACACGGCCTAAACACATGCTCAAGGGGCAGACTGTGTGTCGCACATGGCCTAGACACACGCCCATGTGCCTACACATGTGGACAAAATAAGGCTATTTACCAAGCCATTTTGCCACCCTTTGATGCACGAACCTACACAACATAACATAACACGAAATCAAGCATATACATACAACCAAATCAGCCACATCCAAGGCACCAACACAACACTCACATGCTACCATTTTTCATACACAAACATCACATACTTATCAACTCAAATCAATTAAAGCTCCGCATCCATGAAAAGCATCATCAAATAAATCACTTATACCAATAGTAGCCAATTTCCAATGGCCCTATACAAAATGAACTATCAACCAATATGAGCCAACACATTTGGCCAATTCAATTATGACACATAACAAAATAACCAAGTCCCCTATACATGCTATAACTCAAAATGTTGAAATCATTGGTACCAAAATAATTGTTGATAGTGTGAGTGGATCTCCGACAGTCTCTGATCCCCGAGCTAGCTTGGTGACACTATAAGATAAGGGAAATGAAAGGGAAGTAAGCTATATAGCTTAGTAAGTTCCTATGCAAATAATAAGCATCATATCTAACATATAACATACAATTAACATGATAACCATTGGCATAAATATTATTAAGATCTTGAAATCATAACTTACTCAATCATAATCTTACCGAGAGTACATCACATATGGACTTATTACATATAAGTTTTACGCACATACCTGAGTAATCTCAAATTTGGATTTGCATGCAATTCTCCTTTGACATACCCATTAAACTACCTGCTGAACCACTTGGAATACTAAAGGATACTCAGGAATCTTGTACACACAGTATCGTAACAATGCCATATCTTAGATATGGTCTTACATGTGATCTCATATCAATGCTAATAGCCCAGCTATGGTCTTACACGAAGTCTCATATCGATGCCATATCCCAGATATGATCTTCCACGTAAATCTCAGTAACCCTAATGTCATGACATTTATATCCTATCTACTCCTAAGGTGCAACCGGGATTTCACGCTTGTCGAAACTTTGTCGAATACGTCCAAGGGTAAATCACAATTCATATAATAATAAATCATTTAAAACATAATTAAAACAATGTATTATTTGCATACGAACTTACCTCAGTACAAAAATAGTAGAAATGGGGATAATCGTCAAACACTTTGTTTTTCCCTCGATCTAAGTCCGAACCTTGTTTCTCTTGATCTATAATAGAAAATTTAAATCATTTAATATTCATATTGTTCAATTCAGCCCAAAGTTTACATTTTGGAAAAATTACATTTTTGCCCCTAAACTTTGACATTTTACACTTTGGTCCCTAGGCTCGTAAAATGAAATGAATTCAATTTCTTCGATTCCCAAACCTAGCTAAACCTCTTACATGCTTATAATAGCCTAAATTTTCCATTCTTTCACATTTTTACTACTCATTTTATAACTTTTTACAATTAGGTCCCTTTTTAGGTGTTTCATAAAAAATCACTTAGCAAAACTTGTTTATTTAACATCAAACTTCCATAATCTACCATTAAACATCAAAATACACACATTTCTAACATGGGTCAAACCCTAGACCTTAATCATTTCTCAAATTAGTGGTAGAAACAGATAGATCGAGTGTCAACGGCTTAAAAAATGTAAAGAGCATTAAAAATGGGATAAGAACGGACTTACAATCGAGCTTGAAAGTTGGCCAAATCCTAGCTATGTCTTCCTTCTAATTTTCGGCACAAGGGAGAGAAGATGGACAAGGTTTTTGGCTTTATTTTTGCCTTTTAATTCATTTAATTATTAAATGACCAAAATGCCCCTAACTTAAAAAACAAAATTTCTCTTACCTCATGTCCATTTTTGTCCACTAACTTAACAAATAGTCTAATTATCATCTAACGACCTTTAATTTAAAGTTTCATAACAATTAGATACCTCTAGCATATAGAACTCAAGTTTTGCACTTTTTACAATTTAGTCATTTTAACTAAATTGAGTGCTCAAACGTCAAAAATTTTCGAACGAAATTTTCACAAAATCATTTCATAAAATTATAGACCATAAAAATATAATAAAAATAAGTTTTTCTACATCGAGTTTGTGGTCTCGAAACCACTGTTCCGACTAGGCCCAAAATCAGGCTGTTTCATTCGAAATGGAATCACATGGCCGTGTCCCAGCCCGTGTCCAACCCCTTGTAACTCTCTAACTTGGGTCACATGGCCAGCACACACACCTGTGTGGCTAACTCGTGTGCCTTAAAAATGGCCACACACACTCGTGTTCCAAGCCGTGTTCTAGACCGTGCTAAACCTATAGGGTACATTGACTTATGCCACACGGCCAAGTCACACGCTCGTGTGTGAGGCTGTGTGAAGCATACTGACTTGGTTTCTATTTACACACCAGGGGACACATGACCATGTAATATAATCGTGTGTCACACACGGCTGAGACACACACCCGTGTCTCTGCACGTGTGGACAAAAACAGGCTATTTACCAAGCCATTTTGGCACCCACATTTGCATACAGCTAAACCATAACAATTGGCACCAAAAAAAGGCATAAATAGTCATTCAATCAACCTCAACCAAGCATCATTTATACCATTTCAAAACTAAATAATACCAAATATATCAATACCACAATGTACCATTCAATTCATACCAAAAATTCAAAATCTTAAAACAACAATTTGACCGACTTCACATATGCATTATTTGCCTAGATTCACTAGCTTACCATTGTTCTCAACTCAACCCCTTTGATATACATAATACCTATTATTAACACACATCACATATCCATCCTCAAACTCATAACCAAAGCTATATGCTTATGTAAATACATAATCAAAACAACCAAATTAAGCCAATCTTCATGGCTATATAAAATACCAAACATTGAACATTCACAACCCATTTCAAATGACTAAATACATTAACAAAACATATGCTAAATTGACCAAAGTCCCTATACATGCCATATACTCAAAATACTTAAATTCAAAAATACCAAAGTGATAGTAGGATAGTGTGACGAAGTATCCGACTATCCTCGAATCTGAGCTAGCTTTGAAATCACTATAAAACACAGTAAAATAAACAAAGTAAGCTTTATAGCTTAGTAAGCTCGTATGAAATAAGCTCAATTTGATTATAAATATATAATTCAACAAATTGAATATATCAACATGAAACTCATATTAACTAACAAACCTTTCATATATTCAATCAAAAGATTATACGTGTCCTTCAAAAATTTCTTCGATATAAAGCTTATACGGTTCATGTACATACCTGTACCATATCGTATCAATCTCATACTCATCCACGTCTTTCATTTACCCGTTGGACCATTCGGAATACTATCGGATACTCGGGAAACTCGCAGCCTAAGTGCCAATATTTAGCCGAAGCTATCTCAATCTCGTATCACATATACTGCTCACACTAGAGCTATCAACACGGTGCTGCTCATACAAGCTGTCAAGTAACCGTAACACAAGTCGGTATACTCAGCCGCTAGTAGGACGTACAGGACCAGCACCCTGATCACAATATCACAATAACCCCTAATGACATGTCATTTGTATCCTAATCTATTCCTAAGGTTCAACCGAGATTTTCATGTTTCTCGAGTCATTGTCGAACATGTCCATAGTCTCGTATTCATAGTTTATGCAATATCAAAGCATTTAAAATATGTTTATCACAAAACTTATTACATACGAACTTACCTCGAATGTAAAAACGATAACACCAGTCAACTAATCCGAAACCTTGTTCTTTCCTCGATCTAAGTCCGTATTTAACCTTTTTTGATCTAAATATAATCAAAATTAACTAATTTAATTATCTCTCTATTCAATTTAGTCCAAAACTTACATTAAGGCACTTTTACACATTTTCCCCTAATGTTTTTACAATTTAGTCCTTATTTCATAAAATCACAAATTCATGAAATTCAACCACAACCCATGCTAGCCGAATTACAATTAGATCCGTAGCAGCCCATATTTTTCATTTATTTCACATTTTAACCACATTTTCCACATTTCACAATTTAATCCCTAATTTGCATTTTCACTAAAATTCACTAAACAAAACTTGTATAACTATCATCAAACTTTCATAATCTATCATCAATCATTAAAATACATGCTTATTCATCAATGGAAACTTCCTAAATCTTTAACAGTTTTGCAAAATAGTCCCTGGGCTAGCTAGACTAAGTTGCAACGATCACAAAAACATAAAAATCATTAAAAAAAAGGGACAAAAACGAACTTAAAATTTAGCTAGCAAGTGCCAAATGCTTCAAAACCAAAAAATGGTTTCTCCTCTCTTCAATTTTTGGCAATTAGGAAGAAAATGAACAAAATTTAAGTTTTGGTTTTACTTATTTTAGTTTTGTTTAACAATTTGCTAATATAACCTTAAATAAATCACAATAATGATGTCCATAAATGTCCATTACCATTATTAATGGTCTAATTGCCACATAAGGACTTTCACTTTAATATTCCATAGCTTTTAGACACCTTTAGCTAATAGAACATAAGTTTTACACTGTACGCGATTTTGTCCTTTTTATCAAATTAAGCATTCAAATGATAAAATTTCTTAACAAAAATTTCACACAAACATATTATCATGCTGCAGAAATTAAAATAATAATAAAATATTTATTTCAACTTTGGATTTGTGGTCTAAAAACCACTGTTCTGATTTGACCAAAAACGAGCTGGTACACAATACTTTATAATTTAATCCAACATAATACATATTTTTCTATTTTCAAAATAAATATTATTTGTTAATTAATTTAATTAGATAAATTAATTTTTTTCAATTAAATATTTTTGTCAACTCAATTCTAATTTTGTTAAAGTCATGGCAATTTACCGTTAAAGAATTTATGAGAAAATATATTTAAATTTCAAATTCAACGGATTCACAATAACTATTTTATTTTATTTTCAAACTCCAATTATTTAATTAAATAATAGTTCAAAAAACTTAAATTAATTCTCAAGTCATTTCTAGACTTAGTGAGAAAATACATTCATTTCCGAATGTGAGTCATTTCTCTAACTATATCATTCATTTGTTTCTGTTAATTTGGTTCTACATGCAATTCATTTATGGTTTCAACAAGCTAATGGAAGGACCTATTAGATATATATAATTAGGGATCAAATGATTTATAATTAAGTTCTAGCTTTTGCCTATTAATTATAAACTAATTTAGTCACGAAGTCATTCCACTATCGTATTGTGATTGAGCTCTCCCTAATTGCATACCATTATGAAAGCTACTCAATCAGTGCTTGTCCAATTTACCTTGTCATAAGTGTGTTACCCTCATAGGATATCCTTAATCTTTTTGGGATAAATTTGTTCTTCCAATATGTTCCTATTTTATCTCATAATAACCATTACATCTCCCTTCATGAAAAGTTAATTACTGTCAAATAATAATTAAGTCATTTATCATAAAAGACGAACAACCCATGGCTACGTTTACTTTTCGTCTATCATGTAATTATAATGAGAGAATATCATTTACCCATTTCTTGGGTTATGGATTTCACTATTGTGAATGATGCTATATATTGCAGAAGTCGTATACCTAACGCACTAGCTTTTGGTTCCTTATTTATTTGAACTTAGATTTTTACGTACATCAAAGTATACGAGTCACACATACATAGTCCATCATCTACTAAAGATTAAGGTATGCCACACTATGAACATCACAAGTGAATAAATCCATAAAGAGATTCAGGATTTATTCTTCTTGGGTTTTATTCGATGTACTGCTAGTTTAGTCAACCACATCTATGTTTCTATCTTGTGGTTGTCATCCGCTTCGATGCTTAAGATAAAACATCTCTCTAATTGAACTTGATAGATGACATATTAGTCTTTCAATCGGTTTGCTAATTTCTGATTAGACTAAGGGCATGTTTAGGTTCATCTACTAATAGAAGTTGTCTTTCCGTATAACAATCCGACCATGTATTACTGCTTAGTACTAGTTAAACATTAGATAACTATTGAGTCAATATTTGATTTCATTTTTCTTTGCATGCTAAAACTATTAAGGAAAATATAAAAAGGGTATTAATGTAATTTATGAATATTACTATTAAAACAATTTGTTCAAAAAATATAAGTGTACATAGACAAAATTTTAAACTTAGGACAATCTTAATCAACTAGTAAGAATATAGATTTCCATCCAATTAATAACTGAACATAATTCCTTAGGCATTCACACATACTAATAATCGCCTCACATTTGGCCATCATTCTAACTTAAGCATAACTTCTTGAGAAGTTACTTAACTGGAATGATCTTGAGTGAATAATCATCAACTCAACATCTATCATTCCATGCATCCCGAGTGAGTCATCTTATGACAATCTCAACAAGTAACATGTTTGACTAGTTGTCCTCTATTAAAGAAAAACATCTTGTTATATTGCATGATAATACCTACAACATGCTTGACCAACTATCATACGATTACATGATAATTATTCTTTCTTTTGGGAAATCTCTTCAGTGAGATACCCTAAGAACTCATCCAATAAATATTTTTCACCTCAATTAGATAGAAGTGACTTTGTGGGTAAACCTAATTGTTTCTCCATTTTTGTATGAAACTCTTTGAATTTAACAAATGTTTCATTTTTGCGGTGCATTAGTTATACATACCATATTTGGAATTGTCATATATAAAATTTACATAGTAATTGTAACCACCTTTCACATTAATGTTCATAGGGCCACATACGCTAGTTTGCACAAGTTCTAAGGGTTTCATGGCCCTCGTTCCTTTTGCATTAAAAGATTGCTTAGTCATTTTACCTTCCATGCAATATCAAATTATGGAAGATCAACTTCCTTAAGTGAACTTAAGGTGCCATCTTTCGCAAGTCTAGTTATTCTTTCTTGGTTAATATGACCAAGTCTCAAATGCTAAATGTACGTCTCATTAGAGTGAAAAGTTTTAAGTCTTTTATTTGATAATTTAGTTTCAAGTAGTGTGTACAACTTTGGTTTGATAAGATAGAGATTATTAAACATCCACCTATTATAGATAATTGTACGATTTCTAAATATTGCAACACTATTATTAAAAGTCACGGTCATGTTGTTTTTAAATAAACATGCAATAGAAATTAAGTTTCTTTTGAAACTTGGTGATAGAAAATGTCTTTCAAACTAATCTTCCTAAAATTATCAAAATAAAGATGTACATCTCCCATTGGTTCAACTGCCACACTTATCGCATTTCTAGTCCACAATGATAGACTTTTATCTCTAAGATCTTTAGTTTCCTTGAAACCTTGTAGAGAAATACAGGCATGGTTAGTGACTTTAGAATCAATAACCTAGTGGTCTATCATAAAGAGTTTCATACCTTTTCCCTATATCACCCCTTACTCGGTGTAGTCGCTAGACCTAAGTTACAGGATGTTACAACAGTTAAAAGATTCAAACACATACATTTATCGCAATAACATCCAAAAAATCAATACATATTTGTAAAAACTCATGTTTAATATGAATTAAAAACAATTCTGAGATTTAATTAAGCATACAAAAGCTTTTAAAATTAACCTTAGTACAAATTAGGACTAAATTACAAACTTTTAAATAACTAGGGAAAAATCATAAAATAGGGTCACACGGTGGTGTGATAGGCTTAGGCCATGTCATGATTAATCACATGGCTATGTATCTAAACCGTGTCACAGACTAAAGCTGTGCAAAATAGAGTCAGATGACCATGTCACCAGGCTGTGTAACAAATTGAGGCCATACGGACCTAAGTGTAAAATCTTACAAACATTCTCTCGACTGTGTAGCCAGGTCGTGTGAGAGACTGTGGCTGTGTTTAACCAAAACCACCTTGAACATGCAAAGCACTCGGCCATTTCATCTTCCCATGTATGACACACGACTGTATGGCCAAACTGTGTGGTACAAAATGTCATTTTAGGAACTATTTCAAGCCTAACCAAATTCATGCACAATCTAAGTTCAATTACACATTAATGTCTACTCAAAACCTACATAATTTTCACAGCAAGCATACCAATATGACATTTTCATTACATATTCATTCAAGATACCAATGTGCCTCAAATGACACCCCAACGGTCAATCCTATAAGTTAGGCACTAAGCTTACTAAAACATTCAAGTTGACACAAACATTTCAACAATTACATCACAACTAGTTTATCTACAAATTCATACTTATAGCATGTTAATTTAATCGTCATTTAAGCTATTAACATACATATCTCTTGTACTTATCAAAAACACTTACCAATATATATTCAAATCAGTTACATATGACCATTCCTTGGTTATTGTGAAATCAACATTTCCATTACCTAAGCATGGTAATACTAGTATATGATTTACTTAACTAATTCACTAACGAACATCATTCATTATACCACATTTAACTAGTAAATTGCATTGGACCTAATTCATCGTTAATCACATCCCACACATTTAAAATCACCATTTCAAATCATCTAATCCAACATTTCCACAATTTGGAAATTTCCAAACAACTAACCAATAAGCATCAATAGGAACTAGAACATACCAGAATTGCTTTTTTAAACTTGGTCTATACTTTCATACTTTCAAACCATTCTACATCAACATATAGCACAATTTAAACATTATCCAAGTGCAAACCAAAACTATGCAACCATGGTAAACACCTATAATAACACCTATGTACATGCCACAAAATTGAGCTTTAAACGATAGAAAGACTACTGAATCAATATTAGTATAGTGTGAGCTTCAGATGATAAGCTTGATGTGTTCCGCAAGTTGGCAATCTACAAGGAAAGGGAAAACAAACGAGGTAAGTATATATGATGCTTAGTAAGTTCATAGGTACCTCACGTATAATTATACACTATATGCTACTTAGCTTGGTAAAGTTTACCTATCATGGCAAGTTAAATATAAAAAAGGTGGGTTCAACATTTATCATACCATATAGTAACTCAATCATATAAAAATTCATTATCATTCACAAAACAAATATCGTTTAATTAATTCACTATCTTAATCAAAATATACAATCTATTTATCCACAATACATCCCATTTTAATTTAATTTCAATGACTATTTCTTTTTCTTTTTCAAATTCTGAACTGAACTTGTTGATTCATCACATTTCTATATCGAACTTTCAGGCTTGTATAATCAGTTCGAATGATTTTTCAAATGCCATCGATATCCATTAATCACAATATGTATACAAATCATCAAATCATAATATTAACCAATTCAAATATCATTTATCAAATTTTCATTTTATACCCCTATTAACTTGACTCGGACTCGAACGGATACATGATTGCAACCAACACACTAATTTGACACCCAGTGCCTCATTGGATAATACTGAAGTAAATAGTTTGCACCTAACGCTCATCGGTATAACCGAAATAATTTGGCACCTAGTGCCTCATCGACACGTAGTCGAAATAACTTTGAACTCTTCCTATCCTATGGCATGCCAATTATATCTCATTCAGCCCGAGCAGATAATAAGGTAACAATTTACTCAATTTCATTTATAAACCAATTTCTCAATTCAATGCTGTCATTTCATCAACCAATCATGTAGCACCCCTAACCCGTTTCCATCGCGGGATTAAGGTTACAGAGTATTACCGATCAATCGAAACACATTTATTATCATAAAATTCAATAAATTACAATCAATTAGAATCATACTTAACACATGCATGTGGTCCCTAATCGAGTCTTCAAGGCCTTAAAAAAAACTTGGAAGCAATTTGGAACTAATTTGAAACAAAACATAAGTTTTAAGAAAAAGATGTAAAAATATGAAAATAGGGGTCACACGGCCGTGTGGCCAGGCTGTGTAACATAGCCTCTGTGTAACAATTGAACAAGGGACACATGGCTGCGTCCTAGCCCGTACCTTCATCCGTGTAACTCACTGAGTAGGGTTAAAGGTCGTGTCGTAAGCCATGTAACTCTCAGAGTTGCCACAGACGGCTGTGTGCCAGGCTGTGTGCTAGGCTGTGTAACTCACTAATTTAAACCACTAAGAATTTACAAATGACACATGGACGTGTAGCCAAGTCGTGTGTGACATACGGCCGTGTGATAGCTCGTGTCCCAGGCTATGTGATCTATAAACTGACCCTAAATTCAAGCCATTTCAAGATCAAATCATACCTAACTAATCATTCCATTTGGGTACACATTCAAGGGATTTAAACATCATTCAAATACACTTAAACATACCATTTCAAACATCCTAATTCATCTAACTAGTATGCCACTCAAATGCACCACAATTGTATCAAAACATCATGGATCAAAACGAAGCAACATAGCTATTTTTCAAGCATATAACCTAACTCAATCATCTACCAAATGTTATCACAAATGACCATTTACATGCCATTACAAACATACCAAAAGGTCT
Source organism: Gossypium hirsutum (assembly GCF_007990345.1). Classification (NCBI taxonomy): domain Eukaryota; kingdom Viridiplantae; phylum Streptophyta; class Magnoliopsida; order Malvales; family Malvaceae; genus Gossypium; species Gossypium hirsutum. Next base: position 41,706,254 of record NC_053431.1, on the reverse strand, counting down.
TATATACAAACTCTTAAAAGTGGCCAAAATGACCTAACTTGGTAAGTTTCCAAAGCTCAACAAAACAAGCATAAACTTCAAAAACATGTACTAACCAAATCAACCATTACTTATTCAAGAAATACCATAATGAAAGATCCTATACATGCCATTTATAACCTTGGCCAAAATACACAAAAACTACCGAATGGGTGCTGGATAGTGTGATTGATCCATGACAAGCTTCCAACTGATTGAGCTTTCGATCATCTATAAAACAAAGGAGAGTAACTACGTAAGCAAATGATTCTTAGTAAGCTCGTATAAACTTAAACATAACTTACCATTTCATTAGCATAATTTATAGAATAACCATTATATTATAACCAAGACTACAAGCTTAGCATAAGCCTATACAAGCACCATCAATTCTGTAGGTGTCATTCTATATGGAGCTATTGATATTGAAGAAGTTCCTGGTATTAACTCAATAGCAAATTCAACCTTTCTGACCGATAGTAAACCTGGTAACTCTTTTGGGAATACATCCAAGAATTCACAAACAGTCGGAATTAACTCTAATTTCAATTCCGAAGCCCTGGAATCAAATATATAAGGTAGATACGCTTCACAACCCTTTTTGACATATTTCTAAGCTGACATAGCTGAAATTATATTAACTGTACCATCCAATTTATCATATTCAACCTTGACTATATCACCATTCTAACATTTCAACGAAATTTTCTTTCATTTACGATTCACAACAACATCATGATATGTGAATCAATCCATACCAATAATCACATCAAACTCATCAAATAGTAATAGCATCAAATCAGCCGGAAAGTTGCAATCCCAAAACATCAAAGGACAATTTCTAAAAACTTTATCAACTAACACATATTGACCTAAAGGATTCGTTACTTTGATCACAAATTCAGTTGACTTATAAGGTATTTTTTTATCCGACACTAAGGTTGTGCATATATATGAATACGTTGACCTCGGGTCAATCAAAGCATTAATACTAGTATCAAAGATAGAAAATATATCAGTAATCATAATAGGTGCCAAAGCTTCCTTTCAAGCTCAAATTGCATAAGCCCTAACTGATGCCTGAGCCTTAAATCTAACGACAGAACTTTTTGTTCTACTTCGACTATTACCCGTATTACCACTATTTTTGGATGGTCTCCCTCTCGTAGCCGTGTTACTCAAACGAGTGTTCTAAGCTTTCTCTCTATTAGATCTCTCAGGGTAGTCTCGAAGGAAATGGTCATAGGAACCACATTTAAAGCGGGATCTGTCTCTTAATCTGCACTCCATGAAATGCCGTCTATTACACTATTGACATTCAGGTATATTATTTCGAACACTACCCACACTCATTACTGAAGTAGCCTAAGGTCTATAATTTGAATGTTGCTTCCCTTTATCTCTTCCTAAGAATCCTACTGAAGCTGATGTACGACTGTGAAATTCCTTTGATTTCTTCGATGGAGACAAAAATGATTTTCCATAGGTCATTTACCAGTGTCATGAGCCTCGGAATCTGCCTTTCTTTTTGGTTTACTAAGTTATTCCGCTTTATGTGCTCAATCTACCAAAACCACGATTTCTTTCAATTCGAGAATCCCAACTAACAGCTTGATATCTTCGTTTAAACTATCTTCAAACCGGGTGCACATAATAGCCTCTAATGGTATACATTCCCGAGTATATTTTCTAAGTCGCACGAACTCTCTTTCATACTCGGCTATAGTCATATGACGTTATTTTAACTCAAGAAATTCTTTCCTTTTCTTGTCAAGATATCGCTGGGTAACATATTTCTTCCTAAATTCTGTTTGAAAGAAATCCAAATTTATATGATATTTTAACACCACTTGTAACACCATTTACCCGTATCCGATGCCGGGACAGGGTACGAGGCATTACCGAACTTAAGCAGACCAAACATATAGAACCGGGCTACAAAATTTCATTCAAACTAAAACCAATCAATTAAAGTAAATTTATCCCTATTATGGAGCTGCGAGGCCCAAACTATACATCATTAGCGGTCCGGGACTGAACCTAGAACTCATGGACATTCTAAGAAAATTTCTAAGTTAAAGCCTCATACGCCCGTGTGGAGGCAATGCACAAGCCCGTGTGCTTGGGGAGATGCCCATGTCCCACACTCGTGTGGAATTATTGGATTTATTTTCCAATTTGAACCTACAGGGGTTTTCATACGACTGAGCACACGCCTGTGTTCCTCACACAGCCTAGGACACGCCCGTGCGGTAGCCCATGTGATTTTAGTGAGCATTCTGTTTATGACGTCATCATACAAATGTGAGGCACATGGCCAATCACACGCCTGTGGCCAAAAGTCGTGTCCTCCACACGGTTGAGACACATGGTCGTGTCTTTACCCGTGTGTTTACTACCATGCATTTTAACCTAAAATTCAAGGTACAGGGGACACACGGCTGAACGACACACCCGTGGGGCTGACCGTGTGTCACACATGGTCTAGACACATGCCCGTGTGTCTACCCATGCAGACCATTTGGAGGTTGTTCTCTAAGCCATTGGTCACCCTTAAACACTCATACACTCCCATATGTTCAAGGGCATATTCCATGATGTAATTGGACACTTAAACATGCAACATTATAGTATCACTATGACTCTTTTTATACTATTCTATTAATATTCACACAACCTTATCTTTTAGTCATTCCACACTAATTTCATGGTTTATCATATTCCTTATTATTAATCCATTATGAGAGTTAAATCATGCATCCACATACAAGCAGATAAATAACCATCTACCAAGCAAACCCATCATCAACACATACACATCTTAGCATGCATGCAAAAGTAAACATAGGGATACATCCCAATCATTAATATAGACCAAATCACATGGGCATATACAAAAGAATTAATGCCCAAATGAGCCATTACATTTGGATACTTCAACATGATGCATATACGCAAAATAGGCAAATTTCCTATACATGCCATGACCAAAATAATTGAACCCTTTTATACCCAAAACCCTTGAAGATAGTGTGATCCGAGCTCCGACGTCTCCCGATCCTTTGAGCTAGCTTGACGTATCTAAAGAGAATGGAAAAGAAAGGAGGATAAGCTATAAAGCTTAGTAAGTACACATACAAATAATCTATATTTTTGCAATTATTAATAATCTACGCATAATTACTTATCCATTATGATACTTTTCATCATGTCATATATATTTACTTACCTTCCATATTCATATGCACATGCTTATCCAAATATATATCTTTCCATAATATCATCATGTACTAAGTCCTCATAGGGTTTTAGTACATACCTGTGCCATCTTGCACACATATGACTTACTTAAATTTTACATTTGGAATTCATATTACGTTACCCGTTGAACACTTGGAATATGATTCGGACACACGGAACAAATGCACAAAAGTGCCTGAACGTAGCGTTGGCTACCTGATAGAAAGTGCACCGAAGTGCCTTATATCACAGAATCACATGCCGCTCTCAACGGGGCTACTCCAAGAGCTAAGAGAGTATCTGAACACAACTCAGGATACCCAGCACCTGGACCCTAGCATGTATCACATATTAAATGAGCTCATAACACACATGAATATCCTAGTGACATGTCACTTGTATCCTTAACTATTCCTAAGGTTCAAACGAGATTTTAGACTTCCAGACCTTTACTAAACGTACTCGCATAATGGTTTCTTTCACATGGCCAACGTCTCATACTCATATAGCAAAGCAACAAAACATGTTATATTATCAACATAGCCAAATAAGCATATTAAGCATACATATATCAATAAATCATTTAATAACAATAATTAATGTATTTATTTACATATGTACTTACCTCGGTACAAAATATTAAAAATGAGGCTAAACCTCGTAAACCTTGTTCTTTCCCCGATCAAGGCCTGTATCTCGATTCTCTTGATCTATAATACCAAATTTAGCTCATTTAATACATACATTACTCAAAACGATCCAAAATTCATATTTGGGAAAAATTACTATTTTACCCCTATACTTTCATATATTTACAATTTAGTCCCTCGGCTCGAATAATACAATGTATGGGATTTCTTAGTTACCCAAGCCTAGCCGAACATTTTTCATGTTCATAACAGCCCACATTTTCCTTCCTTTCTCATTTTTCTACCCTCTTCTACAACTTTTACAAAATAGTCCTTAAAGCCCTTTTTATGAAAATCTAATTAGTAAAAGTTGTTTACCATCCTTTAAACTCTCATATCCTTCCATAAAGAATCAAAACATAAGCTTCTCATGCATCGGTAAATTTCTAAGCGTGAACCCTAGCATGAAATATGGGTAGAAAAAGAAAGAGCAAGTTACCAGGATTTCAAAAATACGAAGAACATTAAAAACGGGGCTTAGCTATGGAGAACCCTAAAATTTCGGCAGCAACATGGAGAGAATGAGCTAATTTTTGGCTTATTTTCCCTTTTTATTTCATTAATATACCAAATGACTAAAATGCCCTTAATGCCTTTCCTTCAAATTTTTTTCCATATAAGCCTATTTTTTGTCCAAAAACTTAGAAATTGGGAAAATTACTCTTTACGACCTCCTAATTAATAATCCAAAGCAATTTCATACAAGTTGCTTCTAAAACACAAATTTTTCAAGTTATTCAATTTGGTCCCAAATTTCCAATTGGACACCTTATACTTAGAATTTCTTCATGAAACTTTAACACATGCATATATTCATATTCTAAACCTCATAAAAATCATAAAAACAATATTTTAACATCAGATTTGTGGTCCTGAAACCATTATTCTGACTAGGCCCTATTTTGGGATGTTACATTTCTCCCCCCTTAGGGACTTTCACCCTCGAAAGTCTTACCAGTAAATAGGTTCGGATATTGAATTTTCATAGTCTCCTCGGTTCCCAAGTGGCTTCTTCAACCCCATGTCTATGCCATAATACCTTCACAAGGGCAATACTTTTTTTCCTCAGTTGCATAACTTCCCTGGCCAAGATCTTAACCGGTTCCTCACTGTAAGTCATGTCTGGTTGAATTTCAACCTCTGTAGGGGTAATCACATGCGAGGGGTCCGATCTATATCGATGTAACACGGATACATGGAACATGTCATGGATTCTTTCTAGCTCTGATGGCAGAGCTAAGCAATAGGCAACCAGTCCTATTCTCTCGGTAATATCATAAGGCCCAATAAAACGAGGACTTAATTTGCCTTTACTACCGAATCTTAAAACCTTTCTCCAGGGTGATAACTTCAAGAATCCTTTGTCACCCACTTGATACTCAATTTCTTTTCTTTTTAAATCTACATACGATTTCTGTCATCCGATGCTACTTTCAAACAATCTTGAATCACCTTAACTTTATCCTCGATTTCTTTGATCAAATCAACTCCGAAAATTTTACTTTCCTTAAGCTCTGTCCAATACAAAGGATTTTGATACTTTCGACCGTATAATGCCTCATAAGGTGCCATCCTTAAACTAGACTGGTAACTGTTGTTGTAAGCAAATTCAACCAAAGGTATATAATTTTCCCAACTGCCTTGAACTCAAGAACACAACATCTAAGCATATCTTCAAGTGTCAGAATTATTCTCTCGGATTGTCTATCAGTTTGTAGGTGGAAAGCAGTATTAAAATTTAGTTTCATTCCCAAAGCTGCTTGCAACTTTTTCCAAAATCGCGAAGTAAATCTTGGATCTCTACCCAAAATAATCGACAATGGCACACCATAAAGTCTAACAACCTCAGAAATGTACAAATCGACTAACTTATCTAGAGAATAATCTGTGCGTACCGGTATAAAATGGGCCGATTTAGTCAATCTATCGACTATCACCCAAATAGCATCTCTCTTTCTTGGAGTCACTGGCAACCCGGTCATAAAATCCATAGTGATCCGATCCCATTTCCACTCAAGGGCCACAATAGGCTGGAGTAAACCGGAGGGTACTTGATGTTCAGCTTTAACCTGTTGACAAATCAAACATCCTGTTACAAATTCTGAGATATCTCTATTCATGCCATTTCACCAATAATCTTTCTTCAAGTTGTTGTACATCTTTGTACTTCCTGGATAAACTGACATACGACTGTTATGTGCCTCGTGTAAAATAATCTGGATCAACTCGACACTCTTTGAAACACAGATTCTTCCCCGGGATCTCAAGCATCCATCGGAGTCAGTCTGAAAGTCGGGTTCACTGGTTGCTTCACACTAAACTTTCTTAGCTTGTAATTCCTCATTGGATTTTTGAGCTTCACAAATCTGACGGAGAAAAGTCAGCCTAGCTCTCAATTTAGCTAAAATGGAACCATCGCCATATAAGGTCATTTGTGTATTCATTGCCCTCAAAGCGAATAGAGACTTCCTGCTCAAAGCGTCGGCAACCACGTTTGCCTTTCCCAGATGATAATCAATTATAAGCTCATAATCTTTCAACAATTCCAACCATCTTCGTTGCCTTAAATTCAAATATTTTTGAGTCATCAAGTACTTGAGGCTCTTATGATTGGTATAGACATGGCATTTTTCCCCAAACAAATAATGACGCCAAATCTTCAAGGCAAACACTATGGCGGCCAATTCCAAATCATGAGTTGGATAATTCTTCTCATAAGGTTTCAGCTGTCTCGAAGCATAGGCTACAACTTTTCCTTCTTGCATAAGCACACATCTTAGTCCATTCAAGGATGCATCACTGTAGATTACAAATTTTTTCCCCGGTTCCGGTTGTACTAGCACTAGCGCCTCAGTCAATAGCATTTTCAACTTTTCAAAGCTTTGTTGGCACTTTTCTGTCCACTCAAACTTAACAACCTTTTGCAGTAGTCTCGTCATAGGAGTGGCTATCATAGAAAATCCTTTTACAAACTTTCGGTAATAACAGGCTAGCCCAAAAAGCTCTTAACTTCGGTTACATTAGCATAAATTTTACTAGGATCAACCTGAATACCATCACTGGAAACAATATGGCCTAAGAACCCAACTTCCTGAAGCCAAAACTCACTTTTACTGAACTTGGCATATAATTGCTTATCCCTCAAAGTCTACAAAATGACTGTCAGATGTTCGGCATGTTCTGTCTCATCTCTAGAGTAAATTAAAATGTCATCTATGAAAACTACAACAAACTTATCCAAGTATGGATGAAATATTTTATTCATCAAATCCATAAACACAGCCGAAGCATTTGTCAATCCAAAAGGCATAACAAGGAATTCATAGTGACCATACATGTTCTAAAAGCGGTCTTAGGTATGTCTGTCTCCTTAACTCGCAGTTGGTAATAACCGGACCTCAAGTCTATCTTGAAAAACCATGTTGCTCCTTTTAGCTGATCGAACAAATCATCATATCTTGGCAATGGATATTTGTTCTTAATCGTTACCTTATTAAGTTTCCGGTAATTAATACATAATCTTATGGAACCATCCTTCTTCTTTACAAATAACACGGGAGCACCCCAAGGTGAGAAACTGGGTCTCGCAAAGCCTTTGTCAACCAATTCTTGCAACTGTGACTTTAATTCCCTTAACTTCATCGGAGCCATCCTATATGGAGCGATAAAGATAGGTGTAGTCCCTGGTATTAACGCAATACCAAATTCAACTTCCCCAACTGGGGGTAAACCTGGAAAGTCTTTCGGGAACACATCCACAAACTCATATACAACAGGCACTGATTCGACTTTCAACTCAGATTCTTTTGTATTTAACATATAAGCCAGATATGCTTCATATCCTTTTCTCATACATTTTTGAGCTGTTATCAAAGAAATTATGATTGGTGAGCCACTAAATTTATTTGATTCGACTCGAAGGACTTCACCATTCTCATGTCTCAATTCCATAACTTTCCGTTTACAATCTACTATAGCACCATGAAGTGTCAACCAATCCATACCTAAAATAACATCAAATTCATCAAACGAAAACAAAATCAAGTTGGCCGAAAAACAGAGACCTCTAATCATCAAAGGGCATTTCTTGTATACTTTATCGACTAATACATGCTTGCCTAACGGGTTTGACACTCTAATCACAAATTCTGTAGACTCCACGGGTAAATTGAAGCTAGATGCCAATTTCATGCATGCATAAAATGTATAGATCCTGGATCTATCAAAGCAATAACAACAGTGTCATAAAGAGAAAATTTACCAGTGATTACGTTAGGCGACGATGCTTCTTCACGTGATCGTATGGCATAGGCTCTAACCGGAGCCCTATCCTCAGATTGTACTATCGTCTCTCATGTATTTTTACTGCCAGCTCCAATACCGGCACTTTTCGGGGGTCTCGCCTTTGAAGCCGAACCACTCTGTCTTGCATTCTGAAATCTCTCGTTCGTATCGGGACAATCCTTAATAAAGTGGTCTTGAGAACCACATCTATAACATGTCCCATCATTCCACCTACATCAGCCTGGATGAGGTCTTCTGTAGTATTCATACTTGGGTCGATGAGGTTTAGCGTCTCCTAGGCCAGCTACAGATGTAGCTTGAGTCCAAAAACCCGAACTTCGCTTCTTACGATTTCTATGGGAGCGTCCTACCGATGCATAAGAACGAGAATACACATCTTTAGATTTCTTAGACTGAGTTGGGGCCGATCTACTCATCATTCTCTTCCACGTATCATTAGCTTCTAACTCAGCTTTCTTCTTCTCCCTCAATTCTTCAGCCTTACATGCCTGTTCAACGAGCACAACAAATTCCTTTAGTTCAAGGATACCCAGCATGTATCACATTTTAAATGAGCTCATAACACACATGACTATCTTAGTGACATGTCACTTGTATCCTCAACTATTCCTAAGGTTCAAACGGGATTTTAGATTTCCAGACCTTTACTGAACATACTCACATAATGGTTTCTTTCACATGGCTAACGTCTCATAATCATATAGCAAAGCAACAAAACATGTTATATTATCAACATAGCCAAATAAGCATATTAAGCATACAGATATCAATAAATCATATAATAACAATAATTAATGTATTTATTTGCATATGTACTTACCTCGGTACAAAATATTAGAAATCGAGGCTAAACCTCGTAAACCTTGTTCTTTCCCCGATCAAGGCCCGTATCTCGATTCTTTTGATCTACAATACCAAATTTAGCTCGTTTAATACATACATTACTTAAAACGATCCAAAATTCATATATGGGTAAAATTACTATTTTACCCCTATACTTTCATATATTTGCAATTTAGTCCTTAGGCTCGAATAATACAATGTATGGGATTTCTTAGTTACCCAAGCCTAGCCGAACATTTTTCATGTTCATAACAGCCCACATTTTCCTTCATTTCACATTTTCCACCCTTCTACAAATTTTATAAAATAGTCCTTAAAGCCCTTTTCATGAAAATCTACTTAGTAAAAGTTGTTTACCATCTTTTAAACTCTCATATCCTTCCATAAAGCATTGACACATAAGCTTCTCATGCATGGGTAAATTTCTAAACATGAACCCTAGCATGAAATATGGGTAGAAAAGAGAGAGCAAGTTATCGAGATTTCAAATATACGAAGAACATTAAAAACAGGGATTGGAAGCACTTACTATAGAGCTTGGAAAGCTTGAAAACCCTAGATATGGAGAACCCTAAAATTTTGACAGCAACATGGAGAGAATGAGCTAATTTTTGGCTTATCTTCCCTTTTTATTTCATTAACATACCAAATGACCAAAATTTTTTTTCCATACAAGCCCATTTTTGTCCAAATACTTAAAATTGGGAAAATTGATCTTTAAGACCTCCTAATTAATAATCCAAAGCAATTTCATACAAATTTGTTTTAAAAAACAAATTTTGCAACTTATTCAATTTGGTCCCAAATTTCCAATTTGACACCTTATACTTAGAATTTTTTCATGAAAATTTAACACATGCATATATTCATATTCTAAACCTCATTACAATCATAAAAATAATATTTTAACGTCAGATTTGTGGTCCCGAAACCACTATTTTGACTAGGCCCTATTTTGGGATGTTACACCACCGCAATCAAAGTATTCCACCACTGGTACGTTGAGTCTTTCAATAGAGATACTACACACTTTAAACATTCATCAAAGAATAAGACAATTCATCAAAAACTCTTATAGTATTTTCTAACCAAAACAAAACTTTTTTAGGGTTGTTTTCAGCTGTACCACATAACTCTTCAGCCCCACACTTACGTATTTTATGAACTAGAGGCTTGTTCACACATGCTTGTTCCAAACCTTAGGAAATAAAGGGAACGGGTTGGGGTATGAGGGGGTAGAGGTCGTTGAGCCATCGGGTTCGTTCTAATGAACTCAAAAAACCATTCAAACATCATTTGGAAGAAAACTTCTTTAGCTTGACTTCTTTAGCCCTCAGCTATGGGCCCATTGCTAGTTACTCCAGGAATGGAGGCTTGCGCATTACTTTCAACCTCATTGGAATCGGCTCGGGTGGATGACATCTTTTATCTATAAGAAAATATAATTCATTTTGAGTTAAAAGATATCACACTATCATAAGTTATAAAATGGCATGTATTTTTAAACTCCATACATGCTACTTTTTGTCCAAGAACCAACTAAGCCGTAGCTCAAATACCACTAAATGTAACACCCTTAACCCACCTCTATCGCTGGATTAGGGTTACAGAGCATTATCTATCAATCAAAATACATTTATCATCATAACATTTAATAAATTAGACAATCATATTTAACATATGCATATGGTCCCTAAATTGAACCTTTGAGGCCTTAAAAATAGTTTAGAAACAATTCGAGACTAATTTGAAACAAAATAGAAGTTTTAAGAAAAATATGTAAAAATGTGAAAATAGGGTTCACACAACTGTGTGATAGAGCACAGACTGTGTAACAATCAAACAAATGACACACGACCATGTCCCAACCCATGTCCTCACTGGTGTAACTCACTGAGTAGGGTCACACGGCCGTGTGTTAGACTGTGTAACTCTCTGAGTTGCAACACATGGCCGTGTAGCCAGGCTGTGTGTGTCACATGACCGTGTATCCCGTGTCCCAACCCGTGTGATCCATAAATTGACCCTAAATTCAAGATATTTCTAGACCAAATCATACCTAACTAACCATTCCATTTGGGCACACATTCAAGGGATTTAATAATCATTCAATACACCTAAACATATCATTTCAAACATCCTAATTCATCTAACCAATATGCCATTCAAAGGCACCACAATTGTATCAAAACAACATGGATCAAAACTAAGAAACATAACTACTTTTCAAGCATATAACCTAACTCAATTGTCTACCAAATCAAATCACAAATGACCATTTACATGCCATCACAAACATACCAAAAGGTCTTATATACAAACTCTTAAAAGTGGCCAAAATAACCTAATTGGTAAATTTCCAAAGCTTAGCAAAACAAGCATAAACTTCAAAAACATGTACTAACCAAATCAACCATTACATATTCAAGAAATACCATAACAAAAGATCCTATACATGCCATTTATAACCTTGGCCAAAATACACAAAAACTACCGAATGGGTGCTGGATAGTGTGATTGATCCAGACAAGCTTCCAACTGATCGAGCTTTCGATCATCTATAAAACAAAGGAGAGTAACTACGTAAGCAAATGATTCTTAGTAAGCTCGTATAAACTTAAACATAACTTACCATTTCATTAGCATAATTTATAGAATAAGCATTATATCATAACCAAGACTACAAGCTTAGGATAAGTCTATACAAGCACTATTAACTCACAAGTTAGCATACTTATCCATTGTACAAATGAATTCAATCACATAATAAGTAAGTTTCACATACACATCATTTAATCCATCAACCTTTTCATATGATCATGAACTGTTTCATTTGTACACTTACCATGCAATTTCATTTTCTTACCCATTGAACCATCTAGAATTGCATCGGATACTCGGGAATACTCATACACATAGTATGCCTTTCCATATAACCGTAACTTTTCCTTTTCAATAGTGTTCACATGAGCTGTGAAATTGGCCTTCTCACATGAGTTGTGGGTTGAAATATAAGATAAACGATGCTACTCACAAAATTTGTGGAGAATCTGCAACAAATGTAGGACCTTAGCCATCGGTAGGACATTCAAGACCATCACCTGAAACATGAAATCCCTAATGACATGTCATTCGTATCCTAAGAATTCTTAAGGTTCAAACAGGATTCATTATTCGTCAATTACTCATTCATCGATACATATGAAATTTCAAGTCTGTTTATATTGATATAACATAGAAAATAATCAATTTAGCCAACATTAATACGATCATAATTAATACGAACTTACCTCGATAACTTTGGTTGTAGAAGAAGAGTTGAACACGAATCCGAAGCTTTAGCATTTCATCAATTTAAGTTCGGTTGTTGTTTATCTTGATCTAAATGAATAATTTCATTCAATTAAGTAATTCTAGTATTCAATTTAATCCATATTTCATATTTATGTAAAATTATGAAATTACCCCTAATACTTTAACTTTTCACAATTTAGCCCGTAAGCCCATAACTTGCAATTTAACCATTTTAACCTAAATCCATGTTAACCAACGTTATTATTTCCAACAATTATAGAATAAAACCCATAGATTTACATTTTTTTAACAATTTAATCCCTATTTGCAATTTCATCAAAAAGCACCTAATAAAACATGTTTATTTTACAACCAAGATTAATAATCTATCAAATAAATTCAAACCTATTGAAAAACAACCATGGCAGATCCCTCAACCTTTAAAAAAATTTAAAATTAAACCCCGAGCTAGTTAGATTAAGCTAAAACGATCACAAAAACATAAAAATAATTAAAAACGGGATCGAAATCACATACCATGCACTTGAATAAGCTTAGATGAACTCTCTTCCTTCTCTAATGGCTATTTTAGGTTTTCAAATGAAAGAATAAGGAAGATGATACATTGATTTAGTTTATCTTTTTCATTTATTTATTAAATTACTAAATTAACCTTTATAAATCATTTAAACTATCATAAAACCTATCCATCATAATTCACTATCTTATTTATAGTATAATTACCATATAAGTTTATTAGTTTTCCTTTTCATAGTCATTTAGCCATTTTAACTAATAGAATTCAATTTTTACACCTTTTATGATTTAGTCCTTTTTATTTAATTAACTATTTAAACTTGAAAGTTTCTTAATGAAGCTTTAATACGACCCAAATATTATATTGTTGACATTAAATAAATATCAAAATAATAACTCACTCATTGGAATTGTTGTCTCAAAACCACAGTTTCTGACACCACTGAAAATAGGCTGTTACAAATCATCAATTTGTATGCATAACTTTATAAATTATTGTATTTTAAAGCCAAATTTTCAATTAAAACAATATATAATATTTCTAAATCTATTCAATTAGTCCTCTATCTCGATGATCAAACATAATCATATTAATTTGATGCAGTTCAACTAATCAATCTCATATTGCAATTCATTATAATCAATTTATTAGTCAATTTGTCATTTCTTTGTGATTTAATCCATATCTCACCTTTTTGTACCAAATCGTAAACAATCAATATTTCAATTACACATATTTACAATTATAATTTTAAACACATAACAATTTAACACAAACATACCCTATGAACTTACTTGGAAAAATAGATAATGGTATATTCTTTGAGGACTAATTAGCAAATTACCTTTTTCCTCAATTACTTCTGATTTGGTACAATTCCCAATCTCATATTCACTACAAGCAAGGGCTGATTGTTTGGAAGAATTTGAAGCTTTCAATTCCTCTATCCATGGTGTAACACCCCTAGCCCGTATCCATCACCGAATTAGGGTTATAAGGCATTACCGATCATATTACAATTCACACAGATATGCATCACATAATATAGTTCGAAATTTTAATTACATCAATGAGTATAACTAAATCAATTATCGAAACTCAAGAATATATGTCATTCACAGCATAGTATAAATTTCAGAACTATTTATACAAATACTGAATATTTAATACATCAATAATTTCAATATTGAATATTAGACCTAGTTTTATGAAAGCCTTGCTCCTTCAAAAGTTACAAACCATTTGAAATAAAATTTACTTGTCAACTCTTTTAATCATATATGCGGCATCAACTATTTAATCTATATGAAACTTATATATATTTTTGCATATTAACACCAATTAAAACAAATTTCGTTAATAAGTAAACTCATTTCATTTCCTAGTCTATTCGACTATCACAAATCTTTTGTACCTATTTGCAAACTTATAGGTAACTAGCAAATTTATATATATAACCACATGCATATATATATACATATCATCCATAATATAAACACTTTTATATACAAGTAAAGCATATAAAAATTCAACTAATATAATAAGGCCGAATATCATATACACATGACTTAGTATAAATTATAAGTGAACACCAAATTATATCATGTATAAGTCTTAATTTTTTTTTACTTAACAAACATATGGCCAACCCTAGCTTAATTAACATCTATTATAAACATATAGCCGAAACACAAAGTACCTTCACAAGCTTCATATACTTAGATACACTTTCAAAATAACGTAAAGATTATGATCAACCATGACATGCGGCATAATAATCAAATGGAATTTAACCATGATTCAACTAAAACCGAATTCAAGCCTAAGAATAAAGCCATTTTCAATGCATAAAACACTTACCACGAAAGTCATCCATTCATAAAATAGACACTTTAAATAAAACGAATTTAAACCACAATCAAGCATAACTGAATTATCAAAACAAGCTCACTAAACATTATGACTAAGTACACATAAAACCAAGTCTAAACATAAATAGCAAGCCATTTTCGCATGGCTTTAAATATATAACCAAAATCAACATTTCAAAAGTATGTTCCAGCCTATACATGCCATAATTTAGGTTCGACTATTTAAATACCACAGCAGTAGATAGTGTGATGAACTTTGCTAATGATCCCTGAGCTTGTAACGTGTATCCCAAAATCTATAAAACAAAGTAACATGAACACACAGAGTAAGCTAACTTAGCTTAGTAAGTTATAAGCAAATAACAACCCAAAAATATAGTCAACTCGTTAAATTTAAACTAATCCAATTTACATTATCATTGCACATTTAAAACAATTTATACATTCCATAACCACACATTTTTAAACATAACTATCACTTTGGCAAAATTCTTATAAGGTTAAAATTTTGCAAATTTTCATTCAACTTCCATAGCCAGATATCATTATACATTCAAATATACTTTCACTCATTTACACAAGCTCACAAAACAAGGTTTAACTTCATATACATACATCACTTATTTGGCCGAATACACAAGATCATATATATAACATCACATATGTACATTACCTATATGGCCGAATATACATAGTCACACATATGCAAATAATTAAGAATCATTTCATTGATATTCAAATTATTTAGGCACAAGACCAAATACACATACTAATCTCACATATATTTTCCATTTCTAACATACATGATTTTAAACAAATATTCAAAGTACTCATTTACCTTATCTCACATAGGTAACAAGTTAGCTCATACCTGGCCATTTAGCTCGTTTTACTTATTCAAACACAACTTATCCTTGCCTGATGCACCACTCGGATTGGATAGGACACTCGGATAATCACACATATCGTACAATGCCAATGCCCCAGACATGGTCTTACATGTAATCACAAATCGATGCCACTGTCCCAGACATGGTCTTACTCGTACACATATATCAAAATTATCGATGCCATGGTCTTACTCACACACATATATTGGAATCCTATGTCATGACATTTGTATCTTAACTATTCCTAAGGTTCATACGGGGCTTTCGAACGTCATAACTTGGTCGAAACGAATTCGGAAACATTGTAATCAAGCCTATTCATATTCGACTATAGCATATAATAATTCATACATATCAATTCAGAATATATACTTTGCATTTATTTAAAATTGAGTATGACTATTTGCTTATAAACTTACCTCAGACAATATAAAATGGAACGGGAAAGCTAGTCGACAACTTTCATTTTTCCCCTATCCAAATTCGATTTCTTTGGTTCTTGATCTAAACATATTCAAATTAAGCTCATTCAATCATATTTTCATTCAATTTAGTCCAAAAACACATAAATGGGCAAATTACCATTTTACCCCTAACATTTATAATTTTTATAATTTAGCCCCTATTGCACAAAACACAAAATATGCAAAATTTCCCTATACCCATGTTTGGCCAAATATTCCTAGCGTTCATACAAGTCCATATGTTTCATTTATTCACATTTTAGTCCCTCAAATTATTATTTTTGCAATTTAGTCCTAATTACTCAAAATCTTCAAAAACCCCAATACAAAACATGTTAATCTAAAACATATCTTTCATTTTTCATCATCAAACAACAAAAATCACAAACTCTTATCAATGGCATAACTCAAAATATTCATCAAAATCAAAAATTCAAACATGGGTTTTGTAGTACTCGAAGCAATGATCTCAAAAACGTAGAAAGTATCAAAAGCCGAATAAAAATGAACCTTGATTGAGATCGAGTAAGTGCCGAACCCTAGCTTTCTCTTATTTCTTTTCTTTATTTGTTATTTAAGTGGATGAACAAATGAAAATAATATGTTTATTAACTTTGGTTTTATTTAATATAAGTTTATTAACTAAATTACGTATATAACCTTATTAATATAACATAAAACTATTATAAACTATGGCCACTACCGTCAATATTAAATATGGCCTATTTACAACATAAATACTTCCTATTAAAAAGACAACAAAAATTTGATCCTCCCATTTTAAACCATCAAATTTTCATCTTACGCGATTAAGTCCTTTTTTTTAATCGGATACCTAAACGATAAAATTAAATCACGAAATTTTCACATATATAAATTCATAAAAAATAAACACAGAAAATAATTTTAAAATATTTTTCTAACTCAGATTCGTGGTCCCAAAACCACCGTTCCGATTAAGGTCTAAATCGGGTCATTACACATGGTGTTCGAACGATGAAAGAGATGAGAATGAAAAATTCTGTCTTTCCACTACTTTAATGTTTTATTATTTTCTTTACTTTTAATGATAGTTTCAATAAAAAATAAAGCCAAAATCATTTATTTTCCATCCACTATAATCTAATTTGGCCAAATTGCCACTTAAGTCCTTGAAATAATGTTATTTAAGTCTTTTTAATCAATAAAAATCAATAGCGATTAATTTTTAGATTTTTTACAATTGAATTATTGTACCTTAAGTGTCACTAATTCAAAAAAATTATCTAACCAAATTTCAATTCACCAATATAAAAATATTTAATAAAAATATTTACGGGCTTGGTTTATAGAAACAAGGTCCCGATGCCTCATTTTCCATCATCACTGACTTTTAGCATGAACCATTTGTACCTTGACTGACTGACCAATTAATAAAATCTATAAAATCAAAATTTACAATAACATCATATTTAACTTGTAAATATTAATAAACTCACTCGTCAGAATTGTGGTCCCGAAACCACTATTTCCGACACCATTGAAAATCGGTTTGCTACAATTCTCCCTCCTTAAGAAATTTTGTCTGTGAAATTTTCACCTATGAAAAGGTTAAGGTACTGTGAATCTCATGGTTATTTTCCAGCTTCTACATATCCTCTTTCAAACTATGACGATACCATATTACTTTTTCACCGATCTTAAATTCGATAAATTTTCTCTACAATTCAACGTACGATTTCTATCAATCTGAGGCGACTTTGAAATAGTCTCTCATATAATCCTGATTTTATTGCCTGTCTCAAAAATCAGATCAGTCCCTATATAATGTTTCTTTCCTTCAGCTCTAACTAGTACAACTGAGTTATGCATTTACGTTCGTAGAAAACCTTGTATGGTGTCATTTTGATACTCGACTGATAACTGTTATTATATGTGAACTCAATTAACAATATGAATTCCTCTCGACTGCCTTCAAATTAAATTTTATAGCAATGTGGCATGTCTTCAAATATCTGAATTATCCATTCTGATTTTCCTTTAGTTTGAAGATAATACGCGTGATCGGGACTTCATATAATCTACCCAAAATCTAGAGGTACATCTCAAGTCTCGATCTGAATTGATAGATAGTGATACACCACGTAATTTAGGTTACATCTTTCTTTTTTAGTGACAATCGTAAACTCGATACCATATCCATAATAACTCATTCCCATCTCCATTCCAGAATCACCATAACTGTAACCAACTTGATGAAATTTGATACTCAACTTTAACTTGTTGGCATATCTGATAGTTAACCACATATTCTGAGATTCTCTTTTTATTACGGGCCATCAGTGTAAATTTCTTGATACATACAAAATATTTCAAAAGCATAGATTCCTATTAGCATCAATACTCAACTCTGAAGTCTAATCATTTTCAACAATTTTTCATTTAGTTATCAATTTAAAATCACTTATCTATAACTCTTGTATTCTTTGAAGAAAAATAGGTTTAACTCTCAACTCCACTAAAATAAAATCGTAATGTTTTAAAGTTAGACTAGTTTTTTGTAACACTCGGTTTCTAATTAACCTAGAAACTTGAAATAATTGAAGGACTAAAATGAAAGAGATCGTAAGTTGAGGGCCTCTATTGAAAGAAACGGGAAAGCTAAAAACTGAATTAGACATAGTTGAAAACCAAACCTGGTTTGGTTATAATGGAACCAACTGGTTTCTTAGTGGGCTACAACATGATTAGAAATGGATGGTTCTCATAAGGTTGGTAATAGCGCAGGAAGGGCCATAAATAGCTGAGAGATGGCTTCCTAGAGATGATTTTCGTCCCAATTTTATTTCATTTTCTCTTTTCTTCATCTTCTTCTTTAGATACTTTGAAGAAGAATAGGGCATGAAAGGTTTTGCATGGAGCAAAATTCATAAGGATTGAGATTGAAAAGTAAGGAAACCAACAAGTTAGAGAATGAATGCTCTGGCATTCGAAAAGGATAATCTATGGAGACAATGAAGCTACAAGTGAATTTCTAAAACTCTAACCATGGATGTTATGATTGTTAGAGTATGCCCAAAGACCAATCATGAGATGATTGTAATCACATACTTATTTTACCTTGTTTATTAATAAAAGGCATTTCCATTATTATTTCAGTTTCTTTTTTCTTTTTTGTGTATATAATTAAACTGAATTGTAATAAAGTCCTAAAAAATATGATTATTCTTAAAAAGGTCCTTATTCAAGTATTATTGTGAGCTTGGACAACAATAATGGATTGAGACTAATGTGTAGCTGATTGATGACAAAGACTTGTCATTGACATAGGGATGTCAAAATCAATACATGAGTATGTATGTGTTAGAGAATAACATATTGGACTGACCCGCTATGAGTATGTTTCTTGGATTATTATGTAATAGTCGCAATATTTCTCATAGTGATAACTGTATATATGATCCTCAGACTTGAGATCATCATTGTCCCAACATCTTAAGTCATATATTTTGATAAAGTCAAAATGTTACTGTAACAGGTTGTACTATAAAGATTGATGTTGGATATATCCCAATCCATGTAGTGAGATATGGTTTATTAAGAAAGGATTTATTCCTACTACATAACAGGAGCAATATCTTAGGCCTCTTGATGAAGTGAGACTAGAAATGCATGACCATGCTTGAATAAGTTGGTATGAGATATCACACTTATTTATTTATTGTAGTCTGCTCAGAAAATCAAGAAATGTGAGATTAGAATATACAAGTGTGACTATTTCATGACTTGTGCTCAATCTAGATATTAAGGATAAAATGATATAATACATGAAAATATTATCATAGAAAGGTTATGTCGAATCATGACTTATTCTAACTTGGGTGGCAATGATGCATTGCTAGATGCCACTCATCGTTTGTAATGTTGGAAACGTTATAGTATTACTAACAACGTTACAAGAGCCTACAGGGTCACACCCTATAGTTGAAATGAATATAATCCAAATACATTTGGTATTTTATTTAGTTGTCACATAAATTAAAATAATTGTTAAAATAATTTAATTTTAATAGTTAAATATTAAATACATTATATGTACAAACTTGTTGTACACAAATAGAGAACATAAATATAATTAATATATGAATTTGAGCCATACAAAATATTAATTGTATATAATTTACTAAATTTATTAATATAAATAGTTATATTAATTAATTTCGGTCAAAATATAAAAGACATGGAAATTAATATTCTTTTGGAAAGAATATAATTAATACATGAATTTGATTCATACAAAATATTAATTATATATATTTTATTGAACTTTAATATAAACAATTATATTAATTAATTTCAGTCAAAATATAAAAGATATGAAAATTAATATTCTTTTGGAAAGAATATAATTAATATATAAATATGATTCATACAAAATATTAATTGTATATATTTTTACCAATTTTTTTAATATAAACAATTATATTAATTAGTTTTGGTCAAAATATAAAAGATATGGAAATTAATATTCTTTTGGAAAGAATATAAATCCTTTTTCTAACTTTCCATTTGCCTTCTTTATGTGATATCATGGAAAGAATATAAAATCATGGTTTTCCTTTTTAATATGTGATATCAAGTGGGATAAAAGGATGATAATCACTTAGTGTGTTAAGGTTACCAACATAATAATTTAAAAAGTCTAGCAATCATTTTTAATTCTCTCTGAAAAGTTCAAGAGAAAGTGACTGTTTGTTTTTGACAAGTGGATTACGTAGAGGCCAAGATATTTTCATTGTGGCTTGGAATCGACATCGAATTAGCAACTCTTTCAACGTTTTTAGTAAAGAAGGCATATTTCCAACTCTATTTCAACCCGATTCATTCTTCGCACATGGATCCTTGGCTGTGTATCACCGAAATATTTTTTTTTGTTGCACCACAGGGTATACCGGTGGTCCCAACAATGATCTATGCTGTCTAAGTATGCCATGTTTGCATAAACATGAATATTCGTAGATGCATGCCAGTAAGCATGAAGTGGTCATAATATGACGTACACTAGGTAGCCATGAAATATGATGTGCATGCTTTGCATGATAACTGTGGGAAAAACCTTTATGGGATAGATGAAGTTAGGAAGGGATATGGGGAGTGGCCCTGTTAGTTATCACCACGGGCAAAGCTCCAGGCCTTACTAAGGGAACACTGCGGTGTTCGAACTTCAATGTTAGGTGGTGTAAAGAAGGTAATGGGAGGATGATTCAAGAAATGAGAATCATGACAAGGTATTTACTGTGATAGTGGTATAGTGGTATCGACTAGTCCTTCAGGGCAACACCATGATGACGGTATATGGCATAAGACCATTGATGAAAGATGCTATGGCAGTCTAGTATGATGTACGTAGTGTAAGACTATGGATGAAAGATGCCATGGTAGTATGGTACAAGGTATAAGTTATATAGTGTAAGACCATAAATGAAAGACGCTATGGCAACTAAGTATAATGTGTAAGACCAAGAATGAAAGACTCCATGGCATCATATGTAGTACACTAGGATGGAAAATTAGTGTAAGACCATAGATGAAAGACTCCATAACATCCATAGAGATAGTCCGCTGGGATGGTAAATATAAAACAAAGATAGTCCTTTAGGACAGTAAACACAAAACAAACATAGTCTATGGGGACAATAGACACATAACAGAGGTATTCTACTGGGACAGTATGTTGGATCACCTGTACATCCCATGGCACAGCAAAAAAAGTACTTCGACGATCACCAGCCATGGGTCCATGTACAAGGAACGAATCAAGTTGACAAGGCTTGAAAATATACCTTTCGAAACTAAAAAACGACGTGTAAGGTTGTTGGTAGGATCTTTTTCGGAGATGCCAATTTCAAGATGCAACAATAATGTCTTGGCCTCTACATAATCCACCTAGTCAAAGAATGAACAACAAAATTCTCTTAAACTTTTCAAAGAGCATTTTCAAGAAAGGTTCGTAGACCTTTTGAGTTATGTGTTTATGTTTTTGGTAACCCTAACATATTAGGGATTCATTTTCCTTTTATTTTTCTTTGATATCACATATTGGGAAAAAATAGGATTATTCCCTTATTTTTAGAGAAACAAATGGAAAGTCATAATAAAAATTATATTCTTTCCTGAAGAATACCAATTTCCATGTCCTTTTAAATTTTGACTGAAATTATTATTTTAACTATTTATATTAATAATTTTGGTAAAATATATTCAATTAATATTTTGTATGAATCAAAATAATAAATTAATTTTACATATGTGCTCTATATGTGTACAACAAGCTTGTATATATAATGTGTTCAATATTTAACTATTAAATTAAATTAATTCAATAACTAATTTAATTTATGTGATAGCTAAATACAATACCAAATGTATTTGGATTATGTTCGCTTCAACTATAGGGTGTGACCCTGTAGGCTCTTGTAACATTAGTAGTAATACTAGAACGTTTCTAATATTACAAGCAGTGAGTGGTACAAGTAATGCATCATTGCTACGCAAGTTATAAGAAGTCGTGATTCAACATAACCTTTTTGTGATAATCTTTTTCATGTATTATATCCTTTTATCCTTAATACTTGGATTTGATGCAAGTCATGGAATAGTCACACTTATATAGTCCAATCTCATATTTCTTAATTTTCTGAACAGACTACAATAAACAAATAAGTGTGATATCTCATATAAACTTATTCGAGCATGACCATGCATTTCTATTCTTACTCCATCAAGAGGCCTAAGATATTTCTCCTATTATGCAGGAAGTATGATGGTCGCTAAACTAACTAAAAATTCGACCAAGGCAAGTGCACCTATCGAACAGTAGTATAGTTATGGTGAGACCGAAAATATCGTATCCACAAGGACTAAAAATACTAGTAATTACTATCTTTTTATTATCTAGCCTAACAATTAAACGAATGTTTTAACTAAAACTAATTATCTAATTAATTAAGATTACGATAGAGATAAAAGTTGAAAAATACTGTTTAGAAAACCGATGGAGAAGACAATACCCAATGAAGAATCCACCTAGACTTCACTTATTATTTTTGAATTAGACGATCTATTCACTTAACTTAATCCATAGAAATCCCTGATTTATGTTAATATCTCTCTCGAGACTAAAAACAACTGACTCTAGGTTGATTAATCGAAATCTCTTTCTAATTAAAACCCGTATTGTCGCATTAACTCGATCTATGGATTCCCTTATTTGATTTGACTCTAATTCGGTTGATTTATGTCATCCTATCTCTAGGATTGCATGCAACTCCGCTTAATTATGGAGGATCTACTCTTAAACAGGGACTTTTGCTCCACTGAATAAGCACATCAAAACCTGAATTAATATCCTGAAATATTAAAACAAGGCTTAAATCTCACAACTAAGAGCAAGAACAAGTATTTATCAAATAATTCAAATAGTAATAAGATCAGTATTAGGTTTCAACTTCCCTAGGTATTTAGGGAATTTAGTTCATAAAAATAGAGGAAAACATCTCAAAATTGGGACAACAACAAAACATAAAGAAACCCAAAGAACTTCTAAGGAAATTGAATGGAGATCTTCAGTCTTGAAGGAGATCCTACTTCCGAGCTGATTCCGATGGCTGTTCTTCGAGTATTTTCTGCTTTCTATCCTGCGTCCCCCCTTTTGATCCTTTTCTAGGGTGTTTATATAGACTTTGGAATGCTTCCAAACCTTAAAAATTAGCCTTTTCCAAATAGATTTAGACTTGTGCTCGACAGGGACATGGCCATGTGCCACGCCTGTATGAAGGTGCTCAGGCTGTGTGCAATTCTGACTTGGTTTAATGTCGACATGGCCATGACACACAAGCATGTAGCCTATCTGTGTGTAACACACGGGCCTGCGGATTACCCGTGTGGATGTGCCTAGGCCGTGTGAAACACTGAATTAGGCCCAATTTGTCTATTTTTTCCCGTTTCTTGCTCCTTTTGCTATCCTAAGCTCTCCTGAGTATAAACATGAAATTAAATGATTAGGAGCATCAAATTCATTAAATGTTATGATAATCCTTCCAAAAATATCCAAGCATGGGGTAAAAATATGTATATATTATGGTTTATCAAATATCCCTACACTTAAGCATTTTCTTGTCCTCAAGCAAAATTCTCAACTCACAATTAAAATTAATTCTTCTTAACTTATAATTCTCATCAATAATGTTTCGAAGTAATCCACAGATAATCACATATTGAGAATTCAACTAAAAGAACATCAAAGTTTCAAACAATCCAAGTTGAGCATTTTAATCATAAAATCATAGGTATCCCCCTTTATCTAAGTAATCACCTTTAATTCCAAATTGACAAGAGTTGACATCCTCACTAAAGATTCACTCAAATCACTCAAAGTGTTTAAGGTTCAATAATTAAGTACTCAATAGTCAAACATGAAAAGTTATTACCATAGGCTTGCATGAAAATTAAGTCTCCACCACTATAAATGACATGATTCACGAATCAAAAGGTCTTTAATAGGGTTGTAATGGAGCTTGGCTTAAAGGTGTGGATAAAGGCTGAAAAAGAGGGTTAGAATCGAGATTAATTTAATAAATTACCCAACTTAGAAGAATAAAGCTAATTACTAAATTACAAACAGGTGCCAGAAATAAAACTTTCTAAGATGAAGTGAGCTTTCCCTCAATATAATAACTTTAACTTATCCAAGATCTTTAAAACAATATGTAATTGAATGAATATAAAAATAAGGTTATTTTTTTTCTTTTTTTTAAGAATAAGAACAGTAATGGAGAGTACATAATAATTCAACAACTGAAATGGACGGAAAAAATTAGGTAACTAATCAAATCAAACCTCGATGAAAAAAAGGAGTCAATAAAAAGAGAAATTCTTAACGAATCAAAAATGGTTTAGTCGTGGGTTAATCATTAAGGGAAAAATCAAGAAACAATGGTTAAGGCTCAAGGGGGTTCATTAGGGGTCGATTATGTGGGTAGGCTATTTTTTTTAGGGTAAATGGGTTAAAACCTAAGTGCCTTTATCATTTTAGTATATCAAATCAAAGGTGTGGTCTCTTCATGTATAATCGATGCAAGTTCTAGAATAGCAAATCAATGTTGACACACTCATAACCATTAACATAAGTGAGCAAGGAAGATATATGCTCTAAAAGGCTCAAAATCTAGCGAAAGTTATGGGTATTTGATGTCAATCCTGTAAACTTAGAACTTTAAGATAATACCTCAATTCAGGGAAACAACCTAGCAATTTTAATACTCAAAAGTCAACTTATCATGCTTGATTCTCTACTGCCTTAATGTTAGACGATCAATGCACAATTACCTATGTTTTGATCTAAAACATATCAATAAAAATCATGAATTAATCAAAATTCATTCTAATAGTGATATGAAAAAATTACTTAGGGATAGACAAAATGCAGGGGTTTTCTAATAATGATATGACTAACCTCCCCACACTTAAGATGTACATTGTCCTTAATGTACAAAAATAGATAATGACAACATAAGCATAATAACATAGAAGATGGGGAAAGTGAAACTGCCCAGAATTTGGATGTAGTCCTTGAAAGAGAGGAAGCGGGTTTAGAGATGTTGGAAGTGATGTGTATGTGACATTAGATAGGGTGAAAGCGGTGATAGATGTTGGGTCCATAATCACAGTGCCAAGCGGAGAGGTTATCGTGGTGGTCGGTGTCGTAGTGGCTATGGTCATGGTCGAGCAGGACATGGCAGTCGTGGATTCTCGTTTCCCATAGGTCTGTTTGTATATTCCTGAGTAGCACCAATCGATTGAGCCTTTTGAAACTGCGATATCATCAGCAATGATTTAGGGCATTATATCAATGGGGTCATTATGGTTACTCATAGAGACAACCATAAAATTTAGATATTCAAAATATACTAATCAAAGTCTTTTTAGAACATGAAAATTGAAAATAGAAATAAAAATAAAAGAAAAATAAAGTAAAAATAAATGGACTCAAAAGTCCTCATCGGCAGCTAGATCGTGAGGTGGTGGTGCTAGAGGTGAAATGTGGAAATGCTGACAAATTTGCTGCAGAGTCCCCTCTATTGTCGAATTGCTGAGTGCAATATTGCTCAAATTGATCCAGGTGGGCAGAAATTTTTGTCAATGAAGCAGCCGCATGAACTGGTCGGTGACTCGGCGGTGGCTGAGTAGGTGGGTCCTCATGAAATGAAGGATTATCGTCAGGAATATCCTCAGGGTCATTCTCATCAGTGGCTCGTGATAGTCGGTATTGAAGAGGATAGAACCCACGATGTCGCTCTATCATCCTCATGTGGAGCATACTTTGGATGCCTTGTGGGGACATCTGGTTGATAAGTGTGAGGGATGAGGACTATGCTGATTTGTTTAGGAGCCCAAAGTATCGAGCTAGATGAGTCACATAAGGGCCAATGCTGATAACTCCCTTTCGGTGTCGTTCTATCTGATGTTGAAAGGCAAGGGCGATGAAGTATGCAAGATCAAAAATATGCCCTCGTCTCATGCTCCATAGAAAGTATGCGTCGTGAGTGTTAATGACGCTGGTGCTCTCTCATCGCCCCGTTAAGGTGTGACCTAAAAGGGCATAGGGGTATCGCAATGCTGGAGAGAGAGCCGACACTTTGGAGCGGTTGGGATCATAGATGCCCGTGGCAGGCATGAGGGTGGCCCAACAAGAGGAGGGGTCGTAGTGGATGTGACGGTGGAGATGGGGAAAATTTTTGACTTTCATGAAGTTGTTTGTATACAAGACCGCCAAGACGGAATTGGACTGTGCCTGGGTCATCGTACTCTTCCATAACTATCTGTAATTGAAAGGTTGAGCAAAGTTCCAAAGTGAGTTCTAGGTACGTCGGCTCAATAATGTCAAAGAAGGGTCCTAAGGAGCAGTAGCTAAGAGGGTCCAAACTGAATCAACTAGGTGGACCTACTCTAATGCGGACCAATTGATACATTGGCCCACACCAAGGGGTCGAGCACGTAGAATCTGAAACAATTCCTCTTGGGGCCTTGGTAGAAATTAGAGAAATGGATGGCGTATCTTAGTGGTGGGACTCGAGGAGGTCGCACCTGATCCTTTTTGCTTTTTAGAAGCGGGGACAACAGTTTTCTTGCCTCTTGTGTTTGTCATGATATCTGCCAAAATCGATGAAATAAATCAACCGGACAAACTAGTCATAAAGTAGATATGCTAAAAAAAATAAAACTCTGAGTGGAGCTCAACACTTTTGACTACACTACTAATGATATTACTTAAATGAAATACTACCTTTAGAAATGAATAATTAATATGAATAATGATCAGAATAAAACAAAGAATCAACTAAAACAACTATAGGCATGATACTGTTGAAAGAAGATAAAAACAACCAGCAACACAAATCAACTAAAATAGTCCAATACTAAATCAAAATCAAAATGAACAGGAGGAAAATTTAGCAAGTAACATAAGATGATAATAAGCAATAAACCAATAGTAAATCTAATGAGAAGTAACAAAGTAACAAGAAAAAAAAGTTGTAATGAGAATAAGAGTAGTAATAACAAATAAAAATAAAAGAAGAGGGGAAAGAATTGAAAACAGATAGGGGGACCGGAGTGGACACGAATGGTGTTGGATCGACTTTGGGCGGTTGTGGTCGGTGGAGGGGAAGGAGAAAGGGCTAGTTGAGAAATATAGGGGAATAGTGAAGGGTGAATAGTGAGTTTTTATATGAATGGGGAGAAATTAGGGTTAGGGGAGGGGAATAAATGGGGGGCCACGGTCGTGCAAGCCCCGTTCTAGGCCACATGGCCGTGGCCCATGCCCTTGTGGTGTGCTCCTAGCCCGTGTTTTTCGTGAAATTTTAAGTCAGTATCGCACACGGTCCCTTAGCCACACTCGTGTCCCCAGGTCGTGTGGTGCACACGGCCGTGCATACATTCGTTTGCTTCTCCCATGATCGTGTTCATGACTTGTGCTTATGGTATGATGATTTAAGTCAGTATCGCACACAGCCTGTGGACACGACCGTGTGTCTAGGCCGTCTAGACCACATGACCGATCGCATGGCCATGTGGTGATTCATTCGCTTCTCCCACTCCTGTAGCAGGTCCAACACGCCCATGTTTAGTAATCAGGATTGCGCACAACTTTTGGGTACGGTCGTGGCATAAGCCCGTGTTGTATTCTAACTTGTTGAAAGTTTCAGTTGATTGTGCAAGTTCCCACACAGCCTCAAGCATGCCCATGTTCATGACCGTGTGACTTCCACGGCTACCTCGCACGGCCGTGGTGATTTAACTCATTCCGTGGCTCTGTTGATTTTTTGGGGAATTAAAGTGCAGTTTCACCACGATTTGGGACACGCCCATGGCCCTTAGCCGTGTGGTGCACACGGCCATATCGCATGGCCGTGGCTATTTATTGTAGCCAGTGTGTCATCTTGTCTTTGGGCAAATGTTTGTCCCGTTTTAGCACGGCCATGGACACGCCCGTGTCTCCTAACCATGGTAAGCACACAGCCTAAGACACGCCCGTGTGTGCCAAAAATACTTGTAGTTAAAAAAATTGGAAAAACAAACTAAAGTTATTTAGCGGTGTTAGTGCTCAGGATGCCTCTCGAGGAGCATTTATTTAGAGTCTAAGCTAGACTTTACCTTGTGGGTATATTTAGGCAGGTTCGCAGAGCCGTAGCTCCTTTCCATTATCTTTAAAATCCTCACCCTTATAAAGTTTAAGATGATGTCCATTTACCTTGAAAGTGCCTTGGGTTGGATGACTTACCTCGACTGTATCGGATGGAAAAATGGTTTGGACTACGAAAGGACCTAACCATAATGATTTAAGCTTCCTAGGAAACAATTTGAGCCTTGATTATATAGCAGGACAAGGTCTCCAACTTCAAATTGCTTGTGTTGCTTTAAACGAGCATCATGGCGGTGCTTCGTTGCTTCCTTGTATAATCGTGAGTTCTCATATGCATTAGCTCGCCATTCATCTAACTTATTTAGTTGCATCAATCTCTTTTCACCTGCGAGTTTGGGGTCAAAGTTTAAAAATTTTATAGCCCAAAATGCTTTATGTTCCAATTCAAATGGTAAATGACAACTCGTCCCATGAACAAGTCTGTAAGCCGATGTTCCTATGGGGGTCTTAAAAGCAGTTCTATAGGCCCATAAAGCATCATCTATTTTCTTTGCCTAATCCATCCTATTTGACTCTACAGTCTTTTCTAGGATATGTTTAAGCTCTCGATTTGTGACTTCGACTTGTCCACTAGTTTGAGGATGGTAAGAGGTAGCTGTTCTATGGTAAACTCATATTTCTTAAGGGTTTTATCAAATTGAGCGTTACAAAAATGAGTACCCCTATCACTGATAATTGCTCTAGGTGTTCCAAATCAAGAGAAAAGTTTCTTAAAGAACCTCACCACCACCTAGCGTCATTATTAGGTAAGGCTTGGGCTTCCACTCATTTGGGCATATAATCAACGGCTACTAAGATGTATTTATTCCCAAATGAGCTAGGGAATGGACCTATAAAATCAATACCCCATATATCAAATATTTCACATGAAAGCATATACGTTTGAGGCATTTCGTCTCGCTTAGAAATATTACCTGTTCTCTGGTATTTATCACAATAAGTAACATACCTGTTGGAGTCTTTAAATAGTGTGGGCCAATAAAAACCTGATACGAGTGTTTTATGTGCGGTCTTAGTCCTACTATAATGTCCTCCAGTCGGTCCTGAGTGGCAATGTTCCAAGATTTTAATTTCTTATAACTTCGTAACGCAGCTTCTAATGACTTGATCTGCACATAAACGGAAAAGAAAAGGATCTTCCCAAAAGTTGTTTTTCACATCAGTAAAGAAGCGTTTCTTTTACGGATGTGTCAACCCTTTTGGTGTAACATTAGCAGCTAAATAATTCGCAATGTCTGCTAACCAAGGTTCCTCAGAGTCAAATATAGAAAAGAGTTGTTCTTCAAGGAACAATTCGTTTATCTCATGCTCATCAGGCTCCTTGAGATGTGGGTTTTCTAATCTAGATAGATGATCTGTTGCAATATTTTCTGCTCCCTTCTTGTCTTAAATTTCTAAATCGAATTCCTGCAACAATAAAATCCACCTTATTAGTCGAGGTTTTGTATCTGTTTTAGTAAGGAGGTATCGAAGAGCTGAATGGTCAGTGTAAACAACAACTTTAGATAATATTAAATACGGTCTAAATTTATCGAATGCAAAAACCACAGCCAACAATTCTTTCTCAGTCGTCGTATAATTTTCTTGTGCGGCTGTCAATATCTTGCTAGCATAATAGATTGGTTGAAAATGCTTGTCTTTTCACTGTCCAAGAACTGCACCTACTGCAAAATCACTCGCATCACACATTAGTTCAAAGGGTAAATTCCATTCAGGTGCAACTACAATTGGAACATTAATTAATTTATCTTTAAGAGTATTAAATGCTTCTAAACATTCCTGACTGAAATTGAAAGGCACATCTTTTTCCAGTAAATTCGTTAAACGCTTAGCTATTTTAGAAAAATCTTTAATAAATCTTCTATAAAATCCAGCATGACCTAAAAGGCTTCAAATAGCTTTAATTGAACTATGGGGAGGTAATTTCTCAATAGTTTCAACTTTCTCTTTGTCAACCTCAATTCCCTTGCTAGAAATTTTGTGGCCTAACACTATCCCTTCACGAACCATGAAGTGACATTTTTCCCAATTTAGTACAAGGTTCGTTTCCTCACATCTCATTAGAACTTGTTTTAAATTTTTAAGGCAAAGATGGAAAAAGTTACCGAATACTGAGAAGTCATCCATAAATACCTCCACAACGTCTTCCACGAGTTCATCAAAAATGGCTAACATGCATCGTTGAAAAGTAGCAGGAGCATTACATAATCCCAAAGGCATTCATTGATAAGCAAACATCCTGTATGGACATGTAAATGTCATTTTCTCTTGGTCCTCAGGAGCTATCGGAATTTGGAAATAACCAGAGAGTCCATCTAGGAAGCAATAATACATATGCCCTGGTAATCTTTCCAACATTTGATCGATGAATGGTGAGGGAAAGTGATATTTTCTTGTGGCATCGTTCAATTTCCTATAGTCAATGCTAACTCTCCATCCCATGATTGTTCATGTTGGGATCAGTTCATTCTTCTCATTAGCCACAACAGTCATGCCTCCTTTCTTAGGAACAACCTGCAGATGGCTCACCCAAGAACTGTCAGAAATAGGATAAATAATTCCAGCATCTAGAAGTTTAATTACCTCAGCTTGGTTTAATGTCGACACAGCCATGATACACAGGCATGTGGCCTACTCGTGTGTAACACACGGGCATGTGGATTATCCGTGTGGACGTGCCTAGTCGGCGTGAAACACTGAATTAGGCCCAATTTGTCCGTTTTTGGCCCATTTCTTGCTCCTTTTGCTATCCTAAGCTCTCCTAAGTAGAAAACATGAAATTAAAGGATTAAGAGCATCAAATTCATTAAATCTTATTATAATCCTTCCAAAAATTGGCCAAGCTTGGGGTAAAAATATGTATATATTATGGTTTATCAAGGTATAAATCCTATCTTGTTCAACCATATCTCTCTACATAGATTGCAACATACCCAATATCAATCTTGATAGTATAACCTATTATGGTAGATGTTTGACTGTGTCAAAATATACAATTCACTATGTTGGGGCAATAATGATCTCAATTTTGAGGATCATATAAATAATTATCATTATGAGTAATGTTGTGATTATTACATAATAATCCAAGAACCATACTCATAGCGGGTCAATCCAGTATGTTGTTCTCTAGCACATGCTCATGTATCGATTTTGACATCCCTATGTCAATGACAACACTTTGTCATCAATTAACTACACATTAGTCTAAATGCATTATCATTGTCCAAGCCTATAATAATACTCGACTAATGACCTTTTAAGAATAATCATATTATTCTTAGGACTTTATTAAACTAGTTTATTTGTACACACAGAAAAGGAAATTGAAATAACAATGGAAATGCCTTATATTAACAAATAAGGTAAAATGAGTATATGATTACAATCATCTCATGCTTGGTCTTTGGGTTATACATGCACGAGAACGATTGAAGTGAACTTGAGCTCATCAAGTGGACCAAACTCCCAGCTGCCCGTTTCAAGAAAGGATCCAATTGAAATTCCCATCGGGCCTATAATGTGTGCTAGACCCAAGAAGCTTAAACAGGTGATGGTGGGCTTGATTCAGTAAGTTTGGACTGACTGTGACAAGTCCAATTCTTATTGGGCCCCTAATAGCGTCTCAAGTCCATGCAATGTTTTGCACGTGGATTTCTAAAGGCTACATTGTTTAATTAAATTAATTCTACAACTTTTAATGTTGTTTTGTTCTATTATATATTTAATATGTGTGTGTTTACTTATGTTGTGTTATTACATGTTTTACATACATCTTTTTCACTACATTCTTATTGTGTGATTTAAGAATGTTTAATTTGTCCTAAAGCAGTGTTTAAATTCTGTCCAAGTTTACTACAGTTTTATTGGTGCATTTAGTGCGTCCTAATATCTATTTATTTTCCTAACAGACGCCAATTGTCGGTCTAATTAAAACACAAAAAGGGCTAATCATTTTTGGAAAAAAAGGAGTCAAGATGTTCACACCTTGTGGTTATTCGAGTTTGCAAAGCATCCCTTGTTTTCACACTTAAGAATGGCTGCTCATATAGGCTTAAAAGTGACCTTTTGGTCAACACAAAACTGAGTTAATGCACCATTAAGTTGGGAGTTGAATGAAGCTTTCTAGAAACTATCTATTGGAATTTTCCATGCACCGTTAAAGACCGCCATCCATTATAGGGTCTTTTTGTGACTTTTGGAGATTCCTTCCCTTTTAAGCATGCATGGACGAATTTATAAAGCCATTTCTTAATCACCAAGCAAGCATGAACAAATTAAAGATGGGTCATTTGGCTATTCCGTTGAAGTGCAGAATTTAAGTATTTTAGAATATTCTTGTGACACCTCAAACCCAACCAGAACATACTAGCTCGAATCCAAAGCGACTTATTAGTCACCGAAGTGATTCTTTAGCACAAAATCACCTAAAGCACACGCCAACCTTATAACACCTCAATTCTAACTAATAACTATCTAATCTTTTTGCGGAAGCGATTTGTGAACCACTTTAAAACTTCCTTTAGGGATTTAACCTTAAGGATATTTAGGTCATTTCACCACTTAAAGCTAAACGAACCTGATTTTAATTTTAAATGATTACCAACTTTCTCTTAATCTGTTTATTAATTAAGGCTATATGAGCAAAGTTTTATTACTTTAGTAATATATACAACTCTAATTAATCTAATTACAACTAATAAACAACATGTGTATAATAATTTAAACATTCAAAATCATGCTTAACAAACAACAATTAAAGCATACAATGGACTTACCTTATTCACAAAGCTATCCACTCATTGACAAACTATAATTAAAATATATTAGTGAAAATTTCATGCTTCAATCACCATATTATCACTTAGCAACATACAATTCTACACTCAACATTTAACCATAAAACCAAACATATATATATAACATCTCAAAATTAATATCCAAATGTACGTCTCAAACATCAATTACAAGTGTACCAAATTATCCTAATTGAATGCGATAATGTCGTCTAATGTATCTATAGAAAAGTCCTTAATCTCTACTACCAAGTAGCCTTAAACTTGGACTAGCTTTGCCCTTGCTCCTTGACTCCCCAAAGCTGGAAAAACTCTGCCCAAAGTTGTGAGGGTGTGAGCTGAAAAAGCTTAGTGAAAGGCCATAAATTCAATAAGTAAATCACACCAAAGACATGCTTAAACCAAGGCAAATCATGTATCAAATTTCAGGTATATGATCTATAGTTTCAATTATATTTTCACGCTCAATTATGCCATTCAATTGACTAAAATTTCCAGCAACAATGCAACATCATAACATCATAATTCCACATGTTATTCCGTGAGTAAAAATCACATTTATTATGACATGAAAACATAATATATTTAACATAAACACATTTATATTGGCAAATGACATCCATAGAAAAATATACAAATGCGATCATGCATTGGATAAACTGTAACACCCCAAACCAGGCCTAGACGTTATGGCCGAATCTGGCGTGTCACATTGAAGTGTTATTCGAAAATCTTGTTTTCATTGAAAACGCTTCTTTAAAATAAAAACCTTGAGTAAAATCCCAGCTTGTATTTGTTGCTTTCAAAGCGAGGTGTATTTAAAAAAACTTATTCCTTCTTATATGGTAATAATTACTTTGTAAAATCTCTATTCAGTTGTGGAAGCTTTATTTAAAACAGATGATCTATGAAAACTTGTCATTTAAAAAAATTGAGTTGCGACAACGTAGTATTTAAAAATAGTTATGGTTTAGGAAAACCATGTTCTACTTCTAACAAATATAAAGTATAAAAATAATAATAATCCTAATTTGAAATAATAACCAGAGGGAAGGCCTTATTACACTCCAAATAAAAAACAATAGTTTAAAATCAAAATATTAAAAATTACATAAAAGACTAAGTCTACACTTTTTGCTAGTTGGCCACCTCCGAATCCCTCCATCCGTCGAACCGCCTACTGAGGATCACCTGAAAAATTTAAAAGGAGGAGGTGAGTTTCGAAAACTCAGTGTGTACAACCCTCAATGAGTATAAAGCAATCATTAGTCGTTTTGAGCCTAAGAACAATTCAATAACGGTGGTCTTCGGGCCTTAGCCCATATTAGCCTCAGTTGGGCCGAAGCCCACATCGCAATAATATCACAATAATATCATACATGCAATGCTGTGCAACCCACCCCAATATTCCAACCGCTACACACCAACTCCGTCCCCTGGTACACATCATGTAGGGATATAAATATTGACCCACCTATCCGATACACATGAATGGTAGCCCGGTTGCGGTACTACCTTCATTGCATCAAGCTGCTAATCACATATTAGGCTTAATAGCCATCGGTGGGTCCACGATTGTTAAGCAACCATGCCATCCTGATATACTTCCCCCATTCCATAATTCCCAACCCATATGCAACCTAAACAGAATATCGTATGTATGCAGCAGATGTACATGTAACATCCATAAGTCTTACATTCAACACTTAGGGGTATTTTAGTCATTCTCGCCCTTAGGGGCATTTCGGTAATTTTATAAGTCGAGGGTATTTCGGTAATTTATAGGTCGAGGGTATTTTGGTAATTTTCATTTATTACGGGTTTTTACTTACCTTGGCCCATTAACAAATCCCCGTTAGCTAAGATGAACGGATACTATGCACCAGGTAGGATTCCAGAAAAGAGGAGGTGAGTCATTAAGATCGCTTAAGTACCAAGCTCTCCCTAGATCCAATCCTAAACATGCATATACTCGTTGCCACACCTTAACCTTATGACTTGTCCATGGTCACACTTAATTAATTAATTAAGTTTTTTGTCTATTTAAGCAGTTATCATATACTAGGCCCAAACCGCTTACAAAGCCCAAACAAGTCTACATACATGCATATGGCCCACTAGGCCCAATCTCATTCATATGGCCCACTAGGCCCAAATCACATTCATATGACCCATATGGCTTGAATCAATTCTAAGCCATGTAACCAACATGACTAGTTCATCACTTATTATATCAAATCAATAAATTTGCTTATTTTAGGCCCACGGCCCGTCGGCCCATTTAGCCTATTCCGACCTAGATGGCCTAAGTACGGCCTAAATCCATGAGATCGCTTATGGGACCTCTATCAAAGTATCGATTTCCCTCTTACGAGTGTTCGCGCACTCGTAAGACTATCATAGCCAGACTTTTGGCTTTTCGGCATTTCGAAATTTTCCGATCTAATGTGTGTGCAGTGTATGTACACACCTTCGGCTTTATATCAAGCTATCATAGGGTAGAAGTACACACCTTATCACCTGGAGTACTAAGTATTCATAATCGTCCGAACCTATATTCAACATTACACTCCATTAGTCACATCCCATTAATTCAAAATAAATCCACTACTTACCGAAGAACAACCTATACTTGCCTTGACTAGATTGATCGGCTGCGATCTGCCTACATAACTCGAAATCTGACGTAGTCCCCCTTCCGTATCCATGTAGAAAGTCCCTAACGGCTGACACCTTACGTCGCTTAAACTTGGGAGCCTTTATCCCAACCTCTCTACTAGAACCCCCTTTTTCCATCAACTAATACTCAGCCAGCGATCGCACTCTTGAATGAGAGGGAGAAAGAGAAATAAATGGAGAAACCATAGGTTAACGAAAGTAATGGTATTGAAAAGGATAAAGAAAAATCATCTTTTAAGAGTGTAGAAACGAAAGAACTTAGAAATATTTAACAAAAGCCGAAGAAGATCTAATTCACTTACCGATCGTGAGATCGCTTGCCAACAAGAAATCAACCCCCAAAGTATATGAATCGGCTTTTAAATGAAAAAGAAGCAATCGACTAAGTTAAAGAGGGAAGAGGTTGATTCGATTAAAATGGGGAAGAAAAGATCAAGAGTTTGGCTTAAAAAAAAGAAGAGGTGAAGGGTTTGAGATTACTCAGGTATTTGCAAAAAAAAAAAGAGTCAAGAGGTTGGAAGAAATTTCCCCCAAGAATATGCGACTGAAGCACACAAAACAACAAATGCCCTTACTTGCCCATACGGCACACATATATACTAAAAAAATGAATAAATAAAATACAAGCCTACACTCCCCAATCGACTTAAACTCATCAAGCTAAATTCCCTTAATCCTCATCCTTATCTCCACCGTAACCTTGATTTTAACCAACAATTCCAATTTGAATTGCATTCAAATTGCTTCCACCGAATGGCAATCCTCCCTTATGTTGATCAGCAAAATTGAATTCCCTTTTGCGCATGAAACCACTCGAACTCCAACCCTCCAACTTCCCCAACATGCTGCTGGCCACTGCATTGGCACCTATCTTGTGCTACCATTCGGTCACAATTAACTATAAGGCTTATATGCCTAAGCCTCAGTTTCCTTAAAGAATAAAATTTTAAAACTTTTCCAGGCTTGGGATTCGAACCTGCAACCTCTTAGATCTATAGCATGCTTCTCGCCACTACCCCCCAGACGCTCTTGTACCATATTCCATCCCTAACTATTTTTAAGGTCTATTAACCCGCAACCAGGTTATCTTAAAAATATTTGCTACCATTCAGATTCGAACCCCCAATCTCTTGGCTGCGCTATAAGTCCCTTACCACCACAACACCTACCTTATTTGTGTCGTTTCTCCTCCCCAATTAATTACAAAGTCTTTCTGCCAACCTCCAGGTTGTTTTAAAAAAAAACCCACCACAACTTTTGCTCATGTCGCAACTTGAACCCAGCACCTCTCCTTACTCCTAACGCCATCATACCACTGGGCCAAGCGAATCCTTTGTGTGGAATTTCCACCAAACATATTTATAAGGCCTAAACGCTAGCTTCCCTGCTAATCATATTCGCAATAAAAATTTCCACCAAGGCCAGGACTTGAACCCTGGACTTCCTGCTTGCTACCAACACCTTTTGCCACAAGGCCAAGCGTTTCCTTGTGTCAAATTTTACCAGGCCTTATTAATAAGCCCTCCACCTAATGCTCAGGGTCCTTTAGAAAAAAAAAATATGCAAAATTTTGCTAAAGCCCTGGATTGAACCCAAGATTTTTTCCACACTACCAACCCTTCCTAAATCACTTAACAATTAAACTAAACATGCACTTTAAACACATTCAAGTTATTTAAGCCGCCTTCTAACCGATTCCAAACTTAAGGCCCATTACTTCTACGCCCAAAATTCAGGGTGTTACATAAACAGATCTCCAATCTCCCAAATATCAAATACAATACTCCGGTTGAGTGGGGCGTAGCCACACACTCCCTTATGTTGCCTCAAAATCGCCAATGATTTAGTGGAGAAAAAAGACTCGACACTTTCTTATTCACTCCAGTAAAGTCAATACTGCAATAGTATGCTCACAAATAACACATGTAGTTGTGAGTACTCACTAATCT
Source organism: Gossypium hirsutum (assembly GCF_007990345.1). Taxonomy (NCBI): domain Eukaryota; kingdom Viridiplantae; phylum Streptophyta; class Magnoliopsida; order Malvales; family Malvaceae; genus Gossypium; species Gossypium hirsutum. The sequence goes on along the minus strand of NC_053431.1, from coordinate 41,667,936 downwards.
TAGCGCATGTCGTCTATATCCAATGGATCCACCATGCAATGTTGCAAATATAACCAAATACACTGGGCATAAACATTGATATTTAAGTACTTAATTCAAGATATAAAAATTTAATTTAAAGCATGTCACTTAGCAATTTTAACATCAACATAGATAAACTCAATAAGTATCTTTTTTCCATGGATCTAAAACCAACTATAAAACCATCACCACGTGCTCTAATATACAGAAATCCATGATTCAATTATTAATCAATACAATTCAAATAAACCATATCAAACACTCTATTCACAGTTTCCATAAATTATTTACAAATATGCTTTCATAAAATTAAAATCAATTTTGAAATCTAAACCATTTGAGATACAATTGAATCAATAGAAACACAATTCAAAACCTCAATTCAGAATGTAAATTTGCATGCTTACCAATTACCTTTAAAAACCACTCACATTCACACTTTGCTTCTCAAGCCAAAGTGTATCAAGCAGTTGTGTTTGGACCTTAATTCTGATTAGCAGTAGCCCCTCCTTGATGTGGATCTTAAACAAAGGAAAAATAAATGTTACAAGCTATCATTAACAACAAGAAAATCAAAAAATCATGAACTACACAGATCTGAAACGCCTCTCCAATCTACCTTACGGAAAACTCACGATCTAGCCGAAACACAAATTTCAGCCCCAAATGACCTTCTCTGTGCCAAAAATCATTTCTAAACGTCATCCATAATCTATCAACACAAAACCTAAGCATCAATTTCATCAAACAAACCGTTTCATAAATTTTTTGGAAAATTAACTCATGTTTTTAGTTAAAAAAATGGATTTGTCAAAATTGATCAACCAAATGAGTTTGATCTTTTATTTTTTGATAAAAAAACCTCTTAATAAACATGATTTGAGCTTAAATATCCATTTAAACTTGGATTCCAACTCAAAACCATGAATTCACCATTGATGAATCTCATGTTTAAGAGCTAAGAGATCAAGATTTGAAAAAACCATTTTAATCAATTTAGATCGAAAATAATGATTAAAACAACCTTGGAATGAATTTAAAGTAGAGAAAATACCTTTAATCGATTTGGAATCACCAATATTGAAGATTGGCTCAAGATCTTTGAAGAACTCGGATGAATTTTTTTCTCAATATTGGAAATCTTTTCTGGAGAATTTTGAGAGAATAAAATATGAGATCTAATCTTTGATATGTGGACTACAAAAATGAAAAAGAAAAATGAGAGAAAATGCTTAGATATCGTGTGAGAATTGTGTGTGAAGTGAGGAGGCTACAATGCTTTTGAACTGAAGAACTTGCATCTGATTTCCAAAAAATTGGGGAAATTGCCATCAGGCCACTCCCACAATTCCTTGTTTTACTAAATAATCCTCTCCCTCCAAAATTCCAAAAATATGGGTAATTTACCATAGAACAACTCAAATATTTTCCTTGTTTTTCAAAATGCTCCTATGTAATTAATATTTTAAATACTCTCAATTAAACCCCTATTTTAATTTATTTTTCAATTATAATTTGACCCAAAATATTTATTTTACCCAAAATTATTTAAAACTATAAAATTAAATTTTCTAAAAATATTTTTATTTTCTGGAATATTATTTCTTGATTTTTATATGAAATTAAGCTAACTAACTAGTAATAAAAAATTTACTAATAAACCCGATTAGCTCCTAATTTTCACTTGGAACCCAGTAAACCTACCCGAAACTACTAGACCTATTTTTAGAGCCTTACAATTCTAGATTTCATTAATGGCTGAATTTTGGCTCTTCACATGCCATGATAGTGTTTATAAATAGTATCTTGTAAACCCTTTCAAGACTAATGAACATTTTTATAATTTGTGAGCATTCTATCTCTTTGTTCTTGAAAAAACTTATTTGGACTTATCAAGGTTTTCCTTGTGGCATCAAACCCTATATTGTCGGTTCCTATTTTTCTAAATAGAAACTCTCAATGAGGTAAGAAATAATCTTGTGAGTCTTTTAAAAAAGTTTATTTTAACCAATTAGAATGTGTGAGAATTGATCTAGAAAAGCAAACCTAATGGCACTAGGAGTCCAAAATCAACTAGATACCAACGGATTGTGTTGCACGAAGGGAGTAATGTGCAATGTGATTTAACCTACTAACACAAGAAACAATAGTGATCCAGAATGTGTAAACGAACAATAAAAAGAAAAAAAAATGAAAACCTAAGCCTAAGAGTCAATGAAAATCACTGAAACCAAAAACCCCCAAAAATTGCTAAGTAACTGAAAGTTTCAGCATGAAATTCTACCAATAAAATATTTTTTTATCTTTTTTCGTATTTTTTTTTGTTTTTGCACTTTTTCAATCACTTTTTTTGTGTAAAATATTTTTTATATTTTAAGAGAGTGTCAAGAATCAGTATGTAAAATTTCAGATCGTTTAGAAAAAGTTTACCCGCTAAAAAATATTTTTTTCCTAAAAACTTTCTAAATAAAAAAATTGTTTTGATGCTGTTTGCTAGAAATCAACTTATAAAAACACAAATAACACCTAAAACACCCAATAAAATGATACCAAATGATAAAGAATCACGTGGAACAAGATCGTAAGTTAGTCCAAGTCGCGAATTTGACTTAGAACTCTAGATGATCGGAAAAAAACTTGGATTTTGACTTAACCTGAAATTTTCCAATTCCTAGCCAACACATTTTTCCAATTCTCAAAGACACAAAAAAATAAAGTCTAAGTCCTATACATGTAACATCCCGATTTTGGGCTTAGTCGGAACAGTGGTTTTGGGACCACAAATTTAATGAGAAAATTTTCATTTTTATTATAATTTTATGGTCTATGATTTCACGGAATTATTTCGTGAAAATTTCGTTCAAAAATTTCGACGTTTGGGCACTCAATTTAGTAAAAAGGACTAAATTGTAAAAAGTGAAAAAGTTGAGTTTTACATGTTAGAGGTGTCTAATTGTCATGAAATTTTAAATGGGAGGTCCTTAAATGATAATTAAACCATTGTACAACTTTTTGGACAAAATGGCCTTGGTTGGGTAAAATTTGAAAGAATAGTAAAAAGGGCATTTTGGTCATTTAGGGGTAAAATGAATTAAAAGACAAATTTTAAACCCCATATGTGTCCCTTTCTTCTTGCTACAGTAGAATGTACCAAGAGCAACCATGGCTAGGGTTTGGCCAAGCTTCCAAGCTTAATAGTAAGTGATTCCGAGCTCCGTTTTTAATGTTCTATGTATTTTTTAAATCCCAGTAACATGATCTGCTCATTTCTACCATTATTTTGAGCTAGGATTTATGTTTAAAAATTTACCCATGAATTGTATGCATGTATTTTATTGTTTAATGGTAGAATATGAAGCTTGAAATTGCGTTAAACAACTTTTGCTAAGCGATTTTACGTGAAAACGAGTAAAACGACATATTCGGTAAAAATACCTAATGTTCATAAGTACATGTTAGAGTGAGAATTTGATGTTGCTATAGAAAGGAAAAATGATCAGTATGTCATAAAACATAAGAAAATAGGAGTAAGTTTAATTTCTGAACCTTGGGGCAAAAGTTCAAATATGTAAAAGTTTAGGGGTCAAAATATAAATTTGTAAAAATATGATTTTTAGACCCATATGAATAGTGTGACTAATTAGTAGGCTTAATGTGATATTATAGATCAAGGAAATTGAGATTTAGGCTTAAATTGGGAAAATACAAGGTTATGGACTAGCATGGTAAATTGCCATTTCTGGATCCGAGGTAAGTTCGCGTGATTTAATAAGCCTATTATTCATGTTATTATTGATATACATGAAATATAACTTGTTATTATTGTATTGAATTTAATGTTAATAGAAATTTGATGGAATATGATATTTAAAAGAAATGGGTGATTACCGAGAATATGAGATCTTACATATGATTGTCCTGTTTGTATGAGTAGTTGTGCTAAGAGATAGCACAGGTACGTACTCGAAACCCATGAGTACATGTTTGACATGTGAAATGAAATGGACTTGTGAAGAGAGTGCAAATGAAATAAGTTTTAGTATTGTTCAATTAATGGACACAAACGGTGATTTGTGGTTGATGAATTGAGATTAAATGAGGAAATCTCGGTTGAACCTTCGGAATGAAAAAAACGTGGTGCTAAGTAGATATACCACTGTTATACGTGTGACGTGGTGCTAAGTGGATATACCACGATTACACATATTGATACATGTAACGTGGTGCTAAGTGGATATGCCACAGATACATATATTGATTCATTAACGTGGTGCTAAGTGGATATACCACGGTTAAACATGTAACGTGGTGCTAAGTGGATATGCCACGGTTATACATGTTAATTTGAAAAGTGGCGCTAAGTGCGTATGCCACAATTACATGTTAGCCCAACAGTGTGGAGCTATGTGCTAAAACCACCGGATATTGTTACTTTCTGAAGTGTTCACCGGGAGAAATAAGTTTGCTAAATGAAATTTAACGTGAAAAAGAAATGTGGGATAATACCGAAATATGAATATATGAGTTTTTAATTATGAGTTAGATATGTGATTGAATATTTGATAAGATTGATATGGATAAGTATTATCTTGAAAGTTGATAATAAGAAATTTTAGTGAAGGAATGAAATTTGGGATAAACAGTCTAAAACAGCAGCAGGGGAGTGACTTTGAAAAATCACCAAAAATAATATAAGTTGAACTAGAAGTGGAATGAGATATGGAATTAAAGCTTATTGAATCTATTTTTATATAAAATAAATAAAGAAAGAAATAAATTATGTATTTTGAGATATTTATATTTTTGTAAGACTAGTTCAGACTAATTCCGTGATCCCCTGTTCGGAATTGTAAAAATCATTAAAAGTTGTAAAAAAATAGTTAAGGAACATAATTTATATGGTTGGATTCCTTATTGAATTTACTTTCAGAAGAAAGAAAAGAACTTCATTTGAATTTGGTATCAAAATATAATTAAATTTTAGTGAAGAGTGGTCGAAGCTGTCAAACAGCAAAACAGAGGAGAATTTAAATAATAAACTGTACTTATTGGCTGGACCAAAAATTCTGGAAATTTTATGGTGGAAAGATATATGAGTCTAGTTTCTGGGAAAATTTACTAATCTTAATTTTGAGTTCCGTAGCTTCATATATAGATTTAGTTACTGTGACTCAAGAAAATAGCTTAACCAGAACATGTGTAAATGTACAATTAGGATAGTTTTACTATGGAAAGCATGTTAGTAAATTGCTTATTATTTTCATGCGAGCTTACTAAGCTTAAAGCTTACCCCCTCATTTCCATTTCTTTTTGTGTTTTCAGGTTAACTCGGGTTTGGAAATCGTCGGAGGCAGCATCACACTATCAAGCCAACACCTTGACAGTATAAACACATATGCTAGAATTATCAAGTGAGTGGCATGTATAGGGACCTAGTTTTACAACATGTGTTATTATAATTTGGCCAAATATATTGGTCGTTAGTGAGCTAATGATTCTAACTTATAAATCTAGCTATTCATGTTACATCTGCTATTGGTGAAGTGCATATGCTTGTTTGCCGTGCATGGTTGGTAATATGTTATGTGTTGTTGTAAGAATGCCATGCTTGTGTCTTGATTGTGAATATATAATTACTCAAATATGCCATGTCAATTGCTATGAAAATGTATAAGTGTATGTAGGTAATTAAGGGTGACAATTGGCTTGGAAAATAGCCTTGAAATTGATCACACGACCCAATCCATCGGACGTGTGACTCTCCGAAGCAAGAAAATTAGTTAAGTTGCCTAAAGATTTTCAAAGTCCTTGGCTTAGTCCCGAACCACCCCAATGTATGTTATATGTTTCGAAGACCTATATAAGGGACGATACGCATGTGTTCGAGATGTTTTAATTTTTGGTGAAATTTTGTGGCCCGATTTTGCATGTTGTGAATGTTTAAGTCCAGTAACGCCTCGAACCCTGTCCCGACGTTGGATATGGGTGAGGGGTGTTACAATACAAGCCATATTCAAAAATATAAATCCAACTATACCGTGTGCTTCGGTTGATAGTGTGATCAATATATCTGACTTCTGGAATCCTTGAGCTAGTTAGGTGACACTGTAAGGAAATGGAAAGGAAAGGGAGTAAGCATAAAAGCTTAGTAAGTTGCATAGAAGTAAGTACACAACAACAACATTTTATCAATGATCCACATGCTCATGATACCAAGGTAGGCATAGGCATAACTTACTCGTTACCATCCTTACTAGTCACATATTGTTCAATGAGCTTATATCTCATACATACCAATTAGGTACCTGTACCACTCACAACACGGTATACTTTTCTCATTAGCTTAAGAACATAACCTTCACCGTTGAACCATTAGGAATACTACTGGATATTCATTAAGCCTCAGATGTGGGTAAGGTGCCGATACCGTGTCCCAGACATGGTCTTACACTGGCTCATATCTCAAGTCGATGCCATGTCCCAGACATGGTCTTACACTGAATATCATCTCATAGCCGATGCATGTCCCAGACATGTCTTACACTGGCTTACGTCTCGAGGCCGATGCATGTCCCAGACATGTCTTACACTAGCTCTCGTCTCAATGCCGATGCCATGTCCTAGACATGGTCTTACACTGGCTTTCATAATGTGAATGATGCATGTCCGAGACATGTCTTACACTAGCTCACAAACAAATAACCCAAACGTCATGTCATGAATATTTGATTTACTTCCTAAGGTTACAACGGAATTTCCACTATCTCAATTATCCTTATACATTCTCAACTTCACAACTAAACAATTCATACTATATCAACTCAATACAATTCAATACATACATTAACAATGTAGTTGTATTATTTATATACAACTTACCTCGAATTACAAAAGGTGGCGACTAGTCAATTTAGTCAATTTGCTTGGCATTCCCTTCGTCTAGGCTCGAATTCAGTATTTCTTGATCTATAATAGCAAAACGCACTCATTTAATCACTAAGTAAGTTTAAACAATCAAAAATTCACATCTTTGGTAAAATGAACATTTTGCCCTTAAACTTTGGCAAAATGACCATTTTACCCCTATGCTCGAAAATCAATTTTTATCGAATTTCTTTGCATCTTAAACTTAGCTGAACTCTTTTACTCTTATAGCAACCCAAATTCTCTCTATTTCACACATTTATCACTTATTTTACTACTTGTGCAAAATGGTCCCTTCAGGTGTTTTCATGATAACACCTTTTACAAAAGTTGTCTATTACACAACTAAGACTCATATTATTCCATAAAATTTTAGAAAACACCTTAAATGCTCTCATGGAAAAACCCTAGACCTTCAACCATTTTGCAAGATATACCCCTCATTTGCAAGCTCATGCTTCAAGGGTCTCAAAAATACAAAAATTATCAACAAAAGACATGGAAATCACTTACTTGTGAGTGCTTCAAGTTGCTGAAAATTTTAAGCTCTCAAAGCCCCTTCAATGGCTAATTTTCGATGGAGAAAAGAGATGAGTAAGGGATGATATCATCCTTCTTTATTTTATTTCTATTTTAGTCAAAATTTGTCACCTAACCCAACAAATTTTGAAAATTTGACCACATATGTCTCCTATAGCCGGGCTGTAACACCCCTTACCCAAGACCATCGCCGGAGTCGAGCACGAGGCGTTACCTGACTTAACTTACTAATTCGGGGCATAAAATTTTCTTTTAAAATTAATTTATTTACATTCATTCAATATGTCTCTAAAAAGGGACCTCGAGACCCTAAAACATGCAATTGAAACAGTTAGGGACCAAACCGGGAACATTAAAATTTTTTCGAATACTTAGACAAATTAAAACAATTTATTTCATTATTCCTTATAAAACTTCCCACCTACGTCATAATAACTAAATAAATCATAACTCGAGTCACAAAACTCAAAATTTAAATTCGTGAATTTTCCCTAAAAGTAGACTCATATATCTTCTTACTAATTTTTTTCCAGAATTTTTGGTCTAGCCAATTAGTACAGTTTATTAGTTAAAGTTTCCCCTGTTGCACTGTTTGACTACTCTGACCTCTCCTCACTACGAATCAATTTTCTCCCTATACAAAATTCAAATAACCATTTCGTTTATTTCTCTTGAAAGTAGATTCACTAAGGAATCTAGAAATATAAACTATAACTCCTAATTATTTTTGTACAAGTTTTAGTGAATTTATAAATTCATAATAGGGGATTCAGAAATTGCTCTGACCGTGTCTCACTAAAATTCAAATATCTCTTAATATACACTTATTTTTCTTACTCTATTTCTTTCATATGAAAATAGACTCAATAAGCTTTAATTTTATATCTCATTCATCACCTAATTCCATTTCTACTATTCTTGGTGATTTTTCAAGATCACATCACTGCTGCTGTTCAATACTATTTTAATGCTAATTTCACTTTTTCATGATTTCTTTGTATTAACTACCATTTAGGCATACATAACACTGGAACATGTTCTTCATTAGCCATTTCAATAGCTAATCATTATCAAATATTTACATACCATTCTTTAGCCACATCATAAGGAGATACACACAAAATGGCTAAGTCCCTATACATGCCATAAACTAGAACATTTGTAAACGAAGATATCCATTTGGTAACCTGATAGTCGATAGTGTGAAGTGATCTCCGACGACCTCCAACCCGAGCTTGCTTTAAGTACTCTGAAACATGGGAAAGTGAAAGAAGTAAGCTTATAAAGCTTAGTAAGTTCACATGTAAAATAATAAGCATTAGCAATCAATTTAGCTTACTACTATGCTGTCATAATTTGCTTAAATAATGTTTAGTTCTTACTTTCCCATCTTACTCATCGGTAACCTTACCAAAGGCTCAGAATAAAAAAGGCACCTTACTTAATAGCTTGCTTACATACCTGTAACATCTCACTTAACACATGAGTACTCTTTCATAATATAGGCATATTGCCAATCATGTCATAAAGTGTCGCAAGCATAACTGAAAACTCATCACTTACTTAATACTTGATAATCTCAATTACTTACAATCTCAATATTAAATAAGCCTTAAATGCATACCTGTACTCTTTCTTCATGTTCTCACCTTGTCGTTTCTTTGACTTACTCTTTTGATTACTCGGGAACCTTTTCCTTTTTGAACTTACCATTGCCATGTCATGACATGGTCTTACATGGTATCCTTGCCTTATGAACTCACCAATGTCATGCCTTGGCATGGTCTTACATGGGACCTTTGCCTTATAGTAACTCATCAATGCCATATCTTGACATGGTCTTACATGATTTCCTTGACTTATAGAACTTATCAATGCCATGCCTTGGCATGGTCTTACATGATATCCTTATCTTACCAAATGTCATGTTCCAAACATGGTTTTACATGGTAGCCTTGTCTTAATGCCAATGCCACATCTTGATTTGGTCTTACATGGAGTCCTTAATCAATGTCGATGCCATGTATTGACATGGTCTTACACGGGATCCTTACCTTACCAATGCCATGTCTTGACATGGTCTTACATAGTATCCTTAACCATCAATTCCTCCTTAAATGCCATGTTATGAACATGGACGTTTTCGTCAATTCTTCCTTAATTGCCATGATACAACCATGGAATTTGAGATATCAATGCCTTGTCAAGTCATAGCTGAAACATACTTCCTCAAATTCTCAAGGTTAGTCGCATAACTCAAATAATAACAATACTAATAACAATAATTGAATAAAGCTACTCAACTTACATACTTACATTCTCAATCTCATCATATAATCAACTTAACTTATTCTCATCAAACTATGCTAGTCAATACTTTCTTGTTATCATACAAAGCCATAACACATAATATGGTTCTTACATATAAATTATACAAGTTCTCTTTCCAATATCGAATTATTATCGAACATTAATCATTATATCTGAAACTCAATACTAAAGTATTTATGGAAAAAAATATCAATTTATCATTCAAATATGCATAATTAAATGCTTACTAAACATATGAACTTACCTCGATACCAAAACGATCATTTTACCAACTTTCTCGATTTTCAGTTTTTCTCTTGTTCTAGGTCCAAATCTCACTTTCCGGGATCTAAAACATCATATTTCACTTATTTAATTAATTTAATATTCAAAACATTCCCTAACTCAAACTTTGAAAAAATTACAATTTTGCCCCTAAACTTTTGCAGAATTACGATTTTGCCCCTAGGCTTGGAAATTAAAATTTATCCATTTTTCTTATGTTTAATGACACGCTGAACATTTTTCCCTTCTATGGAAACATCAAATTCTCATTCTATCATGTACTTATGAATGTTAGGTATTTTTACCGATTGTGTCGTTTTACTCATTTTCACTTAAAATCGCTTAGTAAAAGTTTTTTAACATAATTTCAAGCTTCATATTCTACCCTAAAACATCAAAATAAACACATTTAACCTATGGGTATTTTTCAAAATATGAACCCTAGCATGAATTATTGCTAGAATAAGCTAAATTAAGTTACTGAGACTCCAAAAACGTAAAGAACATTAAAAACGAGGCTAGAACGGACTTACTATTGAGCTTGGAAAGCTTGGAAACCCTAACCATGGCTTCCCCCATGCTATATTCAGCCTCCATGAAGAAGATGGACCAATTTTGGCTTTAGTTTCTCTTTTTAATTCTTTTAATTACTAAATGATCAAAATGCCCTTAAAGGCTTTTCTTTCAAATTTGTCCTATTCTTGCCCATATTTGTCCAAAATTATATACAATGGTCTAATTCTAAATAAGGACCTCCACTTTAAGAACCCATTTCAATTAAATCCCCTTTATTATCTAGAACATACATTTTACTAATTTTACAATTTAGTCCTAATTATCAAATTAGGCACTTATACATAAAATTTCTTCACAAAATTTTCACACAATTATTCAATCAATGAATAAACCTTAAAACTTAATCGGAATAAATTTTTTTGACCTCGGATTCATGGTTTCGCAGCCACTATTCTATTTAGGCCCTATTTCGAGATGTTACACGGCCACTCTATTTCTAGGGATCTAATTTCCCTTTAAAATTTCCCAATTTTGATTCACTAATAAAATAACACCTTTAGCTATCAAAATATAACTTTTGTACTTTATGCGATTTAGTCCTTTTTCGCAATTGAGCTCACAAACATTAAAATTAGCTCACCAAATTTTTCACGTACTACTATAAACATGCTATGACTCCAAAATAATAATAAAATAAATTTTCTAACTTCAGATTTGTGGTCCCGAGACCACTATTCTGACTAGCCCCAAAATCGGGCTGTTACAGCTAGCATCGATGAAATCACTGCTGGTATACCATTCAAATCATCTAACTCAATCCAAATAATCTCATTATTCTGACATCTCAGATTAATTATCTTTCATTTACAGTTTACTATAGCATCATGTAGCGTTAGCCAATACATACGCAAAATTATATCAAATTCATCAAATGGTAACAACATCAGATCAGCTGGAAACTAGAAATCCCGAATCATCAGTGGACAGTTTTTGCACACTTTATCAACCAAAACACACTTGTCTAAAGGGTTTGATACTCTAATCACAAATTCAGTAGACTCTACAGGCAGAGTCTTACTGGATACTAAATCCACACATATATAAGAATGAGTTGATCTTGGATCTATCAATGCAATCACATTATTATCATAGAAAGTAAAAGTACTGGTGATAACATCTGGAGATGACGCTCCTTCGCAAGCACAAATAGTGTAGGCTCGTGCGGGTGCTCTGGCCTTTGACCTCACAGCAGAATCTTTAGTCGCTCTCTACCTACCACTCACATTTCTGGTGTTTTTGGGTGGTCTACCTCTAACTGCAGTGTTACTCAGCCTCGTGTTTTGTACGGTATCTTGCTCAGCCAACTCAGGACAATTACAAATGAAATGATCTAATGATCCACATTTAAAACAGGCTCGATCATTCAATCTACAATAACCGATATGCCATTTTCCATAATATCTACACTCGGGTCAGTTTTGTCTCACACTGCCAACACTAGCAATAGATGTAGCTTGAGCTTTAGAATTCACAGGTTGCTTTTCACGATCCATGATTAAATGTCCCACTGATGCATTAAAACGATTAAAAGAGTATCAGAATTTCTTCTATAAAGATTGATACGACTTATTCATTGATCTCTTTCTCGAGTCTTTAGCTTCTAAGTCTGCTTTTCTCTTTTCTTTGCTGAGATCCTCAGCTTTACAAGCCCTCTCAACTAGAACGACAAATTCCTTGAATTCAAGAATCCCGACTAACAGTTTTATATCTTCATTCAACCAGTCAACGAATCGTTTACACATGATCTCCTCAGTAGACACATACTCTCACGCATATTGCTTAAACATACGAATTCTCTTTCATACTCAGTAACAATTATCCTGCCTTGTTTCAATTCTAGAAACTTTTTATGCTTCTGGTCGAGAAATCGCTGACTTATGTACTTCTTTCAAAGCTCAGATTGGAAGAACTCCTACGTAATCCGTTCTCTAGGAACCACAAATATCAACATTTTCCACCAATGATATGCATTATCTCTAAGTAAAGATACCACACATTTGATACACTTATCAGGAGTACAAGATAATTCATCGAATACTCTGGTCATGTTCTCTAGCCAGAGCTCAGCTCTCTCAGCATCATCATCAATGTTAGCCTAGAACTCCTCAACCCCATGTTTCTTAATCTTATCCACTGGCGGCTTGTTCAACCGTGTCAAATCTATAACATAAGGAATAGCAGGGTTTTGTTGAGGAACAGGTGAGGGTGGAAATTGTTGAGCAGCCAGATTCAATCAAACAAACTCCATGAACTACTCACTCATTATCTGGAAAAAGGCTTGCTTAGCCTCTCCCTCACGACTACTTGAAATCGACCTAGAATCAACCGGCGCTGCCTCTTGAGCGGGAGCGGGCGCATTACTTTCCACATCGTAGCTAAAACTCAATCGGAATCCATTTGCTATATGAAAACACACTTTAAGCTATTAGGAATCATCACACTATTGCAGTTTATATATGGCATGTATAGCTAGACTCTCACACGCTATGTTAGTCTTAGAATTGACTAAATCATAGCTCTGATACCAATAAATTGTAACACCCCTAACCCATATCCATCGCTGAAATAGGGCTATGAAGCATTACTAATCATTTACAGCATACAACATAAATTTCTCATACATGAATCCATTATCACATAATCATCAATCAGACATAATCATATTGTCCCTTATGAGACTGTACGAGACCTTAAAACATGCTTGGAAAAGGTTTGAGACTAAACTGATAACATTTGCAAACTTTAGGAAAACACATAAAATTTTCAAGCATTCAAGGGTCACATGTCCATGTGCCATCCCATGTGCCACACACATCCAGTAGACACGCCCATGTGTCTAGGCCATGCCACACCTGTAGGGTATACTGACTTAATTCAAAAGGGTACCCCATAGGACATACGGCTGTGTACTAAGGCCATGTGTCACACACGGTCAAACCACACGCCCGTGTGCTTGACCGTGTGGAGTGAAAATAGGCTTGGTTGAAGCCACATTTCTCACCCTTTCTCAAGCATACCTAAACCACAACATTTGTACCAATTCAATACATTAATAGGCAACCAAAACATGCTATTTCATACACAGTTTCATGCTATTTATAAACCATCCTCTTAACTAGTCAAATCCATAGCCAAAACATACCAAATTAATATGTCAAAATCATTAAACTTACATAACTTCTAAATGCATTTCCTCATCACCTTATCATCTATTTCATGTTTCAAAACATATCAATTCATCATCTTAAAACCAATTCATAACATACCATCTATAAGAGTATGCCCAAAGATCAATCATGAGATGGTTGTAATAACATACTTGATTTACCATGTTTATTAATATAAGGCATTTCCATTATTATTTCAGTTTCTTTTCTGTGTGTATAAATAAACTGTTTTATAATAATGTCCTGAGAATAATATGATTGTTCTTAAAATATCCTTAATCAAGTATTATTGTTGACTAGGACAACAATAACGCATTAAGACTAATATGTAGTTGATTGATGATAAAGAGTTGTCATTGATATGGAGTGTCAAAATCAATGCATGAATATGTGTGTTAGAGAACAACATATTAGACTGACTCGCTATGAGTATGTTTCTTGGATTATTATGTAATTGTCACAACATTACTCATAGTGATTAATATGTATATGATCTTTAGACTTGAGATCATCATTATCCCAACATCGTAAGTTATATATTTTGATCTAGTCAAATGTACACCGTAATTGGTTGTTCTATAAAGGCTGATGTTGGATATACCACAATCTATGTAGAGGGATATGGTTGATCAATATAGTATAAGTCCCTCCTACATAATGGGAGTAATATCTTAGGCCACTTGATTGAGTGAGACTAGAAATGCATGGCCATGCTCAAATAAGTTGATATGAGATTCATACTTATCTGTATATCATAGTCTACTCAAGATATCAAGAAACATGAGATGGACTATGCAAGTGTGACTATTCTATGACTTGTGTTCATTCCAGAGATAAAGGACTTAAGGATTAATGCATGAAAGGTAAATCACAAAAGGTTATGTCGAATCATGACTTCTTGTAACTTAGGTAGCAATGATGCATTGCTAGATGCCACTCATTGTATGTAACATTAAAATCGTTCTAGTATTACTGCTAACGTTACAAGAGCCTACAGGGTCACACCATATGGTTGAGATGGTCGGAATAAAACATAGTTGGTATTGTGTTTGGTTGTCACATGAATTAAATTAATTATAGAATTAATTAATTGGGCAATAAAATATCGAACATATTATATGTACAAGGATGTTGTACACATAATGAAAACATAATTCTATTAATATATGAATTTGGTTTGTATATAAATTTAAATAAATATAGTTTACCGAAATCTTTGTTATAATTAATGTAATTATAATTTTCGGTTAAAATATTATTATATTTATTTATTTTAAAATTTTGTGAATTAAGATTCGTTATAAATATACCAATTAAAAAAGGGAGTTATGTATAAATAAAACCCGAAACCTAGCTTGAGTGGTCTAGCAGCCGTCAAGTAAAGAAAATCTCTAAAACAGTTTTGGGGACTTCTTCCGTTCATTGTCAATTGGGTGGATTACGTAGAGGTCGGTATCTGAAACAGTTGCAACTTGGTTCGATAGTGGTTCTGAATTCTCGTTGCCAAGGCGTCGCTATCTAATCGTATTGAAGTTTCGATAATTTCGAAACCATTATCATAATTTTTTTCCCGATTCATTCCTCGCACATGGATCCATGGTTTGGATTGCCGAAATTTTATTTTTCCACTGCGCCTTGGGGGCATCGGCATTCTAACACCATCTTCTAAGTAATAATATACCAATTAACATCTAGCTAGTAGAGCAATCATAAAACCATACTAAACATGCCCAAAACTTAAGACAATTTATACATCATACAATTCAAGCCAACTTAAATGGTCAAATTCACACCAATATTTACATCATTTGCAAGCCAAATCTCATGGCTAAAATCATAACTCAAAACTTATCATCTTAACACTAGCCTATACATGCTATATACCATGTATACAAAGCTTCAAAAGTACCAACAAGATGATCGATAGTGTGACGATGTTCCTGATGATCCCTAATATCTGAGCTAGCTTCGATTAACTATAAAACAAGGAAATAACATATAAAGTAAGCTTTAAAAGCTTAGTAAGCCATATACAAATAAAATTACCACATGAATCAATAACATTTCCATCAATAGACAACTATAAGTAAACACATATAAGTACACAAACCTTTCTCATTGTACACATATTTAATTAAATTCATCAAATACTTCCCTTTTCAATACTCGTATGAATCTCGTATATACCTGAGTCACTTAACTCATTCACACATTCACTTTCGACTTGACTTTGCCCGTTAAACCGTTCAGAATCGTTAAGGATACTTGAAATCACATAAAGCTCGTACAATGCCATATCCTAGATACGGTCTTACATGTTATCACATATCGATGCCACTTTCCTAGACAGGGTCTTATACGAAATCATATAACGATGCTAATGTCCTAGACATGGTCTTACATGTAATCACAATACAATGCCAATGTCCCAGACATGGTCTTACATGTAATCACATCTCGATAATCCTAATGTCATGACATTAGTATCCTATACTTTTCCTAAGGTTCGTACGGGACTTTCAGATATCATAATTCTGTCGAATCTTGCTCGTATTTGCTCGTTCAACATTCATAGCAATTAAATAACTAATAAACAATTAAATAACTAATAAACATTTATAAATCAATTTAAAGGCATTCATTTTTATATGAACTTACCTCGTATTAGGGATTGACTTATCGGGTCGACTATTGAATAACTTTTAATTTCTCCCAATCTAAATCCGATTTCTTTCTTTCAAGATCTATATGAATTAAAAATTAACTTATTTATTCATTGATTCATTCAATTCAGTCCAAAAACACATATTTAAGCAAATTTGCACTTTCTCTTTTAATTTTCGATGAAGATGGACTAAAGATGATGAATGTTTGTTTTTATTTTATTTTATTAATCTTTAATAACCAAATTACTAAATTAAACTTATTATAGAACATTTAATATCATCCATTTAATGCCTATTTATGTCAATTTCCACTATCAATGGTCTAATTTCATCATAAGGACCTTCCATTTAATAAACCATAGCAAATAAGCACTTTAAACATGTAGAATGCAACTTTTACATTTTACGCAATTTAGTCCTTTTCTCAAATTAAGCATCCAAACGATAAAATTATTTCACGAAACTTTCACACATATATAATCACATGCTATAAACACCAAAAATAATATTAAAATAATTTTACGACCTCATATTTGTGGTTCCAAAATATTATTTTGATTTAGCTAAAACTGAGTTGTTACATTCACTATATTTGTTATCAGAATAGTGCCACATGTTAGATAAAAAATTTGGAGATGTTACATTAATCTAATAAAAAATATTCTAAATCATTTTAATCAATGTTATGAGTTTGGAAACACTTGAAACTAATTTTCTATGATTTTTTCATGAATTTTGCAAATTTGATTAAGGATAATCTTTTAGTTAACTTTGTTATATCAAAACTTTTTAAAATAAAAGATAACGCAAATAAATTTTTTATCTCAAACGGTGGTTCTTTACTTCATCCCTTGTTAGGGTTTTGATCTTTGCTCATGGGAATAAAGTAGATTTTGTGGCCAACCATTTACATCTTTAAAGAGCACCCATGGCAAGGGGATTAGTCACTATTGTCGTTGGTGGATACCTTGTTCTTGACCAAAAAAATATAATATTTCCAATTAGATTCCATGTAAAATAAGCAAAATGCCCCTTATGAGGTAAAATTGCACTTTAGCTCCTTTTTCACTTACTATATTTCTTTATTCCATTCATGACACTTAATACCTCAAAATTTCAATAATTTATACATATCATCCATAATCAATAATAGTCCATGCAGAAATTTGCATTTAGGTCATTTCAAGATAAAATGGGAAATTTGCGATTTAGTCCTTGAACTTTTCCATTCAATTTAGTCCCCAAATCCTTTTTTTCTTTACACTTACTCTTCCGATCATATGGGAGTTCATTCATGGCTTTTAACTTATTTTTTTCATTTTTGGGAAATTCGCACTTTAGGTCCTCATATTTTATAATTTAGTCCATAAAGTGGTTTCCTTCATAATAATACATATTCCAAGTCATCCTAATGTCCAGCAATCATTATTAACTAATATTTACTCAATTTAGTCAAATTACATTTTAATCCTCTACATTTCAAATTTACAATTTTGCCCCTAATATCAATATCTCATACTCACAATCATTCTCACGATTCCCTTTTCAAAAAATAAAATAATTCCTTAAGACTTCACTTATTAAACTCTTTCTTTTTTCTTCAAAGCTACATTGTTTTAGGTCTCAAAATAGTATTATTTACTGTACCGGAGATTTGGGACGTTACATGGTGAACTTATGATAAAAATTGCCAATTAATCAATCTTCTTATGGAACCCCTAATTGACTTGAAACTAGAAACATCTATGAAAGGGACATGAAAAATCAAAGATTCTACAACTTCTTGAACAACTTGATAAGTAGTCGTAACTTCAGATCTGTCCACACTTGGAAAATATGCACAAAGGCAGAATTTTATTAAATAAAAATTATTTCACAAAATGGCTGAAAATGAATTCTTGCACAGATGCTTGCAAATTCAACTTAAATTGCTATGCTTTGCTCATTATGATTAGACCACATGAAAATGACAAGTCTTGGTGCTTAGCTTTGCCCATGAACTTGGTATCATGGGGGCAAGGCTCCTGGCTCCTATGTATATAGTTTTGCCTATGGAGCAATGCATGGAGAAGTGCTCCCTTAGGGAATATTACTTGGTAGTATAGTTACAAAAACATTACTAACCAAAAACTACCATCTATTTTTTTTTCTATTTGTTCTTTTAAAGCACCACTGTCTACAATTTACCTGATAATTGGGGTGTTATGCTAGTTTAGTGGAGCCATTTTTTTCTCTCTACTTTCCTGATTGCTATATGCTTCTTGCATTTTCTTTTCGTTTCTAAACGTTCGATTTCTAACATTTTGGGCCTCAAATGCAGTGTTAGAGTGGGAATTTTTCAAAATTCTCAAGATCATGGCCAATATTAATGGGCTTTCAAATTTCTCGAAATTCTTTGGGTCTTTACCCAACGATAATACGACCGTTAAAACCCACCTAAAACCTCAAGATTTCTTTAGAAGAGGCAGAAAAATGAAATCTCTCTACCAGCAGCAACGCCGTTTCCTTCTTCTGAATGTAAATTATCTGCGAAGGCTATTCTTCTCCGATCAATCACGGATTTCCAAAAAAGGTGACCCTTCTATGAAGTGGCCCTCACCGTCTTCATCTCCTCTTTCTAACACCAGACCTCACCCAGCTCCCACCTCCGGTTTCTCCCAAAACAAATTTTCCATCATCTCCAATCTCCTCAAAGACCCAGCCATTACCTCCAGTTCATCTTTCGAGTCCGCTTTGGACCAAACAAGGGTAGACCCTGACCCGGATCTGGTCCAAGCAATATTCGAACGCTTTGATTCTTCTCCAAAATTGTTGCATAATTTATTTCTTTGGGCTGAAAAGAAACCTGGGTTTGAATCCTCTGCGACGTTGTTTAATTCAATGATCAATATACTTGGTAAAGCTAGGAAGTTTGAGGACGCCTGGATTTTGGTTCTTGATCGGATTGATGTTGGGAAGGAGGGTTCCAATTTGGTTTCTGTCAATACCTTTATAATTTTGATCAGACGGTACGCTCGCGCTGGTAATTTCCTTCATGCTTTGCGTAAAAAGCTTTGAACTTGCTTTTTCGTAGAAATTTAATCTTGGACTCCTGAATTCTGCAATCCTTCACATTCGATTTCTGTGTCTACATTTTGCATTATTGACCTTCAATATTGTTTTTTCTTAACGAATTTAAGGTAGGTATATAGATGATGATTTTGCAAATCCCTAAATAAGATATTGGATTCGGAATAACAAATTATGGCTCATTGCTATCCTATATATCGAGACGTTATATGTAAACTACTACCCTATATCTCGAGCAGGTGTATGTTCTTACATGTTCCAGTTTTTTATCAATTCGATGATGAATCTGCGAATCCGTAATTAAGATATTGTTCTTGGACCAAGAAATTATGGATTACTACTGTCCCATATTTGGAGTAGGTATATCTACTCACATGTGCAGTATATACCAATTCGATGATGAATTTGCAAGTCTGTGAATAAGATATTTGTTTTGGACTGAGAAGTTATGGATTACTACTATATTTGAGCAGGTAAATGTACTTGTCTAATGAAACTCAACATTGAATCATTAAGTTAATATGATCATTTAAAATTAGTACATGATAAGAAAATAAACCTTCTTTAAAGAGTTTAAATTTCCCATTGAATTTTATGTTTCTTTTGGTTTAGTGATGCAGTATATAATCATGCAGGTATGACTCAGCCTGCTATCCGGACATTTGAATTTGCAAGCTGTTTAGATAAAATTTGCAGTTCTAATGACAAAAGTAATCTTTTTGAAATAATTTTGGACTCACTAAGTAAGGAAGGGCACGTTGGGGTGGCAAGTGAATATTTCTCTAGAAAAAAGGAGACAGATCTTTGTTGGGTTCCATCAATCAAGGTTTATAACATGCTATTAAATGGATGGTTACGGTTGAGAAAGCTCAAGCATGCAGAGAAACTTTGGTTGGACATGAAAAAGAATGGTGTGTCACCTAGTGTTGTATCATATGGTACCTTAATAGAAGGATACTGTACTATGCGTCGTATTGAGAGGGCAATGGAATTGGTTGATGAAATGAAGGGAGTAGGAATTCAGCCGAACTTAAAAGTATACAATCCAATTATTGATGCACTGGGGGAAGCAGGTAGGTTAAAGGATGCATTAGTGATGATGGGACAAGTTTTGTTCTGTGAACTTAGCCCTGATATTTCGACATATAACTCTTTAGTAAAAGGTTATTGCAAGTCCAAAGATTTAGCAGGAGCTAGTAAAATACTTAATATGATGATTAGCAGGGGTTGCATCCCAACCACTACAACCTACAATTATTTCTTTCGATATTTCTTGAAATTCAGGAAAATTGAGGAAGCAATGAACCTTTATACAAAGATCATTCAGTCTGGTCATACTCCTGATCGGCTTACTTACCAGGTTTTGTTGAAGCTTCTGTGTGAGGAGGAGAGGTTGGACTTGGCAGTTCAGGTTAGCAAAGAAATGATGGTGAGGGGATACGATAGGGACTTGGCTTCTAGCACTATGTTGGTTCATTTGCTTTGCAAAATGCATAGGTTTGAAGATGCTTTTAGGGAGTTTGAGGACATGATACAAAGGGGTTTGGCTCCACAATACCTCACTTTCCAGAGAATGAATGATGAGTTAAAGAAAAGGGGAATGACCAAGATGGCAAGTAAACTATGTGGTTTTATGAGTTCTATCCATTCTTCCAAAAAATTGCCCAATACATATGGTGGAGATGAGGACTCATCACAAGCAAGGAGGACATCCATAAGGCAGTTGTCTGATATGCTAAAAACATGTAATGGTCCAAGAGAACTTGTTAAGCATAGATTTTTATCTGAAGATGCTGTGTCAAGAGCTGGCCAGTTGATCGAGATTATCAAGAAAAGAGCTAAAGAAACAAGTATGAATAGTTAAGGCCTAACTGCAAGGAAGCAACTACAATGGAGCAGGCTTCATGAAATTTTGGGGCAGTTGTTAGATGGCTTTTGTTATCTTCGGGGAAAACATAATGGAAATTGATTGTGGAGAACTCTGTTTTGTGATTAAGATACCGTGTGAACTCATATATCTGAGTATAATATTAGCAGTAGTATGATGAAAATGAAAGGCCATTTTTACACTGCACATATCGATATGTAGAAGACACGATGATAGAAAAGATTGATGTTCAAGCTGGAGGATCTGAAGCAAATTTATTTTGAATTATTTGAAATTGACAGAGAGATTTCGACGTTGCAATTACCCAGCACTATCTCTTCTTTTGTCAGTATCACTATTTTTATTGTCAAAGATGGAATCACAGATCTTATTCTTGGATTTGACTTGAGAAGAGCTAATCATGTCGGTGTTTCATTAAACCAAATAAGCTATGGAGTTTAAAGATGTGCTTAGTTAGATGAAAAAGTAGAGGGAGTGGAAAAGTGAGAAGAAAATAAATTTTGAGCGTGTTTGATTGGTAGGAAAGAAAATATGAAGAATGATCAATTTTCACTCTAATATATAAAAATTAATCTTTCCAAATAAATTAGAATGATAAGAGGATAAAAAAAAATGAGAGATGTGTATGTTAGTTCAAAATTATGTATTTTTCAAATGTTCTATTTTATTTCCTTCATTTTTCAACTCTACCAAATAATAAATGGGAAGATAAAGAATTTTTCTTTTCATTTTTTCATCTTTCATATCAAACACACCGATGAAAAGAAAAAATATATTTTTCATTCTTTTAATTTTCTATCATTTCAGTTTTTTCATCCTTCTAATTTTCTTTTCATTCTACCAAACAAAACCTATATCTACATTTTTTTCTCAAATTGCTGTATGTACTTTCTTCAATGCAACTATTATATAGATTAGATGTTGAAATTATTCATTCTTTATTATTTGGTCATATTTTTTATTGAGTCTTAATTCAATTGGTATTATTGTTATTACAATAATTAGTAGAAAGTAAGTTTGAGTGCAATGTTTGGGGTTCTTTTGGGTAATAATAGAAATTATATAATAATAAAAAAATCATTGGTCCCATTACATGCTCAAAATCGTCGGGTCTAGTTTAATATTTCCGTCCAATGTAAACACCTAATATTGATGAGGGTATGCAATTTCAATTGGGCTTTGAACTCATTAAAGGGCTATGAAGTATTTTGAAGTAGAATTGTTTCTATTTTAAAGTTAATACTAATTTAATTTTGAAATTGGAATTAATTTTTGAAGTTGAAATAACGATGGGGTTGAATTCCCTTCATAAATTTTAAGGGTTTTAGATTGAATCAAGTTAGATTTTATTTATTTTTGGCCCAGTTCATTTGAAACTAATTTTAATTTATTTCTAAATTGATTTGATTTATTTCTTTGAAAAATTGGCATGAGGGTGGATATTTGGATATTCACATAAGTCTGATTATGGGAAATTTTTTTTTTGTTTTAAATATAATCACTTTTTTGTTGTCTTTATTTTAGAAAATAAAATAAACTTTTATTCCAATTTTTTTTAGAAAAAATAAATAAATAAAGTTAAAAATAAATAAATTCCTTTAAATTTTCAGATTTATTTTAAAAATGTTTTATTATAAGGTTGAGGTTGAGGCCCATTTATTTTGGTTTTATCCAAAAACAAGTTAGGTTCAAATTCCAAGTCATATCTGGTTTAAGATACTTGATGATGCTGAATTTGGGAGTGAATTTTAAAAGTTCGAACAATCAACTTGAAGTAAACTGAATGAAAAATAAACTTTATTGGAAAATGAAGGCAACCACAACAACAAGGAATTCCAAGATCTTCAAGAACCTAAAAGTTTAATCAAATAAATTGAAAATCAGTTAAGAATGGAACTAAAATTTGGTGCGTTAGGCAAATGATTTTTGCAATATGTAGCATCATTCACAATAGTAAAATTCATAGCTCAACTAAAGGGTAAATCATGTCCTCTCATTGGCATTACATGATAGATGAAAAATAAACGTGGTTATGGATCGTTTGTCTTTGTGGTAAATGACTCAATTATTATTTGATAGTAATTGACTTTTCATGAAGAAAAATGTAATGATTACTGTGAGGTAAAATAGGATCATATTTGGAGAACAAATTTATTCCAAAGAGTTTAAACATACCTTATGATGGTAACACACTTATGATAAGGTCATTGGACGAACAATTATTAAGTAGCTTTCGTAATAATGTGTAATTAGGGAAAGCTCAGTCACGATACTATAGTGGAATGACTACAAGACTAAATAAACATATAAATAATAAGAAAAAAATATAAATTATAAATTAGTTGAACCCTAATTATGTATTTCCAATCGATCCCTCGCTAGCTCGTTGAAACCAGAAATGAATTGCATGTAGAAGCAAATAAACAAAAATAAATGAAAATGATGAAGTTGGAGAAATGAGTTGCATTAAAAAATGTATGCATTTTCTCACAAGTATAGAAATGACTTGAGAATTAATTTAAGGTTTTCAAATTATTATTTAATTAATTATAATTAAATAATTGAAATTCGAAAATGAAATTAAATTAAATTGTCATTATGAATCCGTTGAATAAGTAAATTAAATATATTTTATCATTAATTCTTTTACGGAAAAGTTGCACGATTTTAATGGAATTAGAATTGGGTTTAGAAAATTATTTAATTGAAAAAATAATTTAGAGAAGCTTAATTGTTTAGAGACGCTTGTCAAGCCAATGAGAATGGAGCCACATTCTAAAAACCAATTGGAGGAGGCGAGCTACATAAGTAATAGGGTTCGAGATCCCTATTCAAATACCTACACTCCCGGTTGGAGGGGTCATTTAAACCTTAAGTGGAGAGGCAACCAAAGAGGGGTGAATCATGCACAAACTCGACAAACTCCTCCTTACTAATCTCCACTAATGCAACAAAGATCCGTGGGCAATGACCATGCTGCATGTGGTCAAAGACTTGATTAACTAGAGGAGGAGATGTAAACCATGAAAATGGACATTCAACAAGTCCAAGCTAGATATGGATAACTTGAATCTCGAATAGATAGTACCTACGACCAAATGAGCTAGTTAATGACGATGTTTCAAACACAAAATGGCTAGAGTCTCCCTAGAAATACAGAGTATAATCTTCGGGGAGATGTGAAGGAGCATGTAAAGGCGATCACTTTACGATCGAACAAAGAATTGAAGTCATCAAGTATGTCCATCCATGAAGAGAAGGAGGTTTTTGAAGAGGTTGACGAACCCACGAAAGTAAAGGAACCCAATCACCATGTGCCGATTGAGGAGGTAGTCTAATCGGTGCGTGATCCGACAATTTCAATTCCAAACACAGTGAAGGTATCATTCCCGATGAGGCTAGAGGACAAACAAAAGAGGGACGAGGTAGTTTTTGTAAGTTTTTAAATTTATTTAAATCCCTTAATATCAATCTGCCACTCTAAGAGATTATAGATCAAATTCTAAAATATGCCAAGTATATAAAGAAAATTATGGCACGCCATAGAAAAATGAAAAAGGGCGAGCAAATTGACATTGATGCCTCGTGTAGTGCTTTAATCACTAAGAGGATACCCTCGAAATTAAAATATCTGGGTAGCTTTACAATTCCAATATAGATAGGGGATCGACATTTTAGCAAAGCCCTTTGTGGTTTAAGGGCTAACTTAAACTTAATGCCCTTATCAATCTATCAGAAACTTAGCCTTGGGGATCTTAAAAATACCTCAATAATGCTAAAACTAGTCAATTGATCCTTAGTGCACTCGAAAGGTGTACACTAGGATGTATTGATAAATGTACGATGATTCCTAATCCCCGCTGACTTTGTAGTCCTCGACTTTGAGGAAGATTGGGAAATCCCCATTCTATTGGGTACACCATTTTTGGCCACTTCTAAATCGACAATCGATCTCAAGTAGAATGAGCTTACTATAAAAATCAATGATGAGATAGAAGTGTTTAAATGTGGTTGAAATTTCCAAAATTAGGGATTGCTTATGGAGGAATGTTATGTATTATGGAATTTAATCCCTAATGACCTTGATCAAAGGTGCTTTCTGAGCTATGTAAGTATAGATACTCATAAGGAGAAAGAACAAGACAAATGGCGAGATCTAGAAGAGAATGGAAACAATTGGAAGGCATGCGATGGTCGTGAACGACAATTAAAGTCAATGGAAGTTTAGAGAATTGTCGGACACGTCCGATAGCACAACATAATATTAACCATTGAACTTTAATTAACTTGTAAATATTGTAAATTAGTTTCAATTTTTAATTTAAAGTTAGATTTAAGGATAATTACAGTGTAATTACATGTTAGAATTAGGAGAAATATGATTTTTGGACGTGATGAGATTTAGAGAAGCCAATCGAGGATAGAAAATGAATAATCGAAAGACATCGACACATCCCGAAGGGCTAGGAGTAACATAGTGTCGCGCTATGTGTAACATCCTAAATTAGGGCCTAGTCGGAATAGTGGTTTCAAGACCACAATCCAACATTAAAATAATTATTTTATGATCATTATGAGGTATAGGATATGAGAATAAGCATGTTTTAAAGTTTCATGAAGACATTCTATGTGCAAGGTGTCCAATTGGAAATTAGGGACCAATTTGAATAAATTGCAAAACTTGGGTTCTAGAAGCAATTTGTATGAAATTGATTTGGAATATTAATTAGAGGTTCTTAAAGAGTAATTTACCCAATTTCTAAGTTTTTAGACAAAAATGGGCATGCAATGAAAATTTTGGAAGTTTAATAAGGAAGGGCATTTTGGTCATTTGGTAATAAACTAAATAAAAAGGGAAAAATCAAGCAAAAATCAGGGGTTTCTCTCCATGCGGCTAAAATTCTAGGGGTCTCCATAGCTAGGGTTTTCCAATATTTCAAGCTTGATAGTAAGTCAATCCTAGGCCCGTTTTTAATGTTCGTATTTTTGAAATCCTCGTAACATGCTCTTTCTATTTCTACCCACATATCATGCTAGGGTTCATGTTTAGAAAATTACCCATGCATGAGATGTTTGTGTTTTGATGATTTATGAAGGAATATGAGAGTTTAAAGGATGGTAAACAACTTTTACTAAGTGGTTTTTCATAGAAATGGCTTGAAGGACTAAATTGTAAAAGTTGTGAAAATGGGTAGAAAAATATAGAATGAAGGAAAAATATGGGCTGATATAAGTGTGAATAACATTCGGCTAGGCTTGGGTAGCTAAGGAATTATATGCATTTCATTATATGAGCCTTAGGACTTAATTGTAAATATTGTGAAAGGTCAGAGGCAAAATAGTCATTTTGCCCGGGGGTGAGTTTTAATCCTAAAATGAAAAATGTGATGTATTAATAGTCTAATTTATTGATATAGACCCCGAGGAACCAATTCTGGAGTTCGACCGTGGAAGACAAAAGTTTCGGAATAACCGAGAACGAATTCGAAATGACTATCAGGTAAGTTCGTATAACCTGAAGTAAACTCTTAATATACTTAAAAATGCATGTTCTTGAATGTATGATAATTAGATATTCATTGCATGATAATCCATAAGACATGCTAGTGTAAATGAATAGATGATAAATGTCCCGGTTGAAATAAAAAGGGAAATCCGATGGTTAAATTATGGCTTACATGACTTGAGATCCTGCATGTATTGTAGAGAAGGATTTAGCCCGGATGGGTAATCTGCTGATATCAATATAGAAAGGATCTAGCCTGGATGGGTGTTTCTTGAGTGATCGAGCCTCCCGAAGAATATGGGTGCAATAAGGATTTAACGTGGATGGGTAATCCGATTGAGGACTGAATTTAGCCTGGACTGGCAATTCAGATCCCAGCTCATGAGAGAAATTGTTGTTAAAAGGGATTTAACCTGGACTTGTAATCCCAACAATGCTCTATAAGTTAATACTACAGGGGATATAGCCTGGACTTGTAATCTCGCCTTAAGATGTAAGGTTCGTGGGAGTGCGTACTTGGGATGATCACTTGTATGACTTGACGGTAAATGGGCTATCCATGGAGATTTCTAAGGAATTCAACGGGATTAACATGAGAAATAGAGAATTAAAATATTGAATTGATGAGCTCATCTAAAACTAATGGCATGATGTATTGATATGAGACTAACTTGATGATTGAGTTCAGGTGATAGGGAAACTATTTCATACTTGTTGGAATTATTGCCTAATATGGTTGTATGCTAATTTACTAGTAAGTTTACTTTCCATTTATCCTGACTTACTAAGCATGTAAATGCTTACCCCCTCTCTTTTCCCTTGTCTTACAGAGCTCATGGACTCGTAAAGATTGGAAGACGGTTGGAGCATTGTCAACACTATCGACTTGTTTCGCTTTGGTATATAGAAACTTCTATTTTGTTATAATGGCATGTATAGGATTATTGGTTATTTTTTATATGTGTCATTGGGTTAGCCAATGTAAGGGCTTGAATGATATACTTATTCATTTTGTATGTGGCCATAGGATATGGGCCATTTTGATGAAGGTTGTAAACTACTAATTGTGCATGTCATGCTTGAAGATTTTTTTAGATGGTTATTGCAATATACCATGGATGGATATGTGTAATGTGGTTGAATCACTAGGAGATGGTTAGGTCATAATTGGTAATGAGTTATAAAATGAGCCAAGTATAAAATGTGATTATTGGAGTGGTAATCCTTAATACAAAAAGGATAACCTAGCATGTGCTAAACCAATGAGATGAGATTAACATGAAAAAGACTATGCCAAGGTAGGTTATAGACATATTTAGGCCATGCTAAATACTATTGAAGTTTATAAATCTGTATGGATATTGAGGGTGACCTTTGGCTTGGAAAATA
The DNA here is from genome assembly GCF_007990345.1 of Gossypium hirsutum. Lineage (NCBI taxonomy): Eukaryota > Viridiplantae > Streptophyta > Magnoliopsida > Malvales > Malvaceae > Gossypium > Gossypium hirsutum. Next base: position 41,639,595 of record NC_053431.1, on the reverse strand, counting down.
GCCTCCAAAAAGATCCACATGGGTAGACACACGGGTATGTGTCTAGGCCGTGTGTGACACACGGCCAGCCCCTTGGGTGTGTCGCTCAGCTGTGTGTCCCCTGCACCTAGAATTTTTAGGTCAGTTAGCATGATAGTAAGCACACGAGTGCAGACACGATCGTGTGTCTCAACCATGTGGTGGACATGGCCTAGTACACGGGTGTGTGCCTTGGCCGTGTGCCTCTAGATGGATGATGACGTTATAAACAGAATGTCTAGGTTTTTAGACACGGGCGATGACACGGGCGTGTCTAGGCCGTGTGAGGGACACGGGCCAAGGACACGGGCGTGTGCTCGGCCATGTGAAAACCCCTATAGGATCGAAATGAAAAATAACTTCTAATAATTTTACACGAGTAAGGGACACGGGCGTGCTCCCAAGCACACGGGCGTGTGTAATGCCTCCACACGGGCGTGTGAGGCTTAACCCTAGGAATTTTTATAAAATTTTCTTAAGTTCTTGGTTCTGTCCCGAATCATTTTTAATATATGATTTGGACCTCGTAGGTCCATAATGGAGACAATATGACTTTGTTTGATCAGTTTTTAAATTAAAATGAATTTTATAGCCCGTATTTTTCAGAAATGCCATGTTGGTGTATAGTAATGCCCCGTACCTTGTCCCGGTCTCGGGTACGGTAAGGGGTGTTACACCATGCATAGGCCATAGTGCAACACATCACTTCGAAGAAAAAATACCTGATGTTAAAGTGTTGTGTCACGCCATGCACAAGCTATGGCACGACACACCTGTGTTTTATAGCTGAAATTGGGCCATTTTCAGGCTGAAAGCTCATTGAAAGTCTATTTAGACCCACCAGTTTTAGGCATAAATATACACAGCCAAAACACCCAAAGAAGAGAAATCCTCATCATTGAGCCACCACACTTCTTCCTCGTAACATAGCTTCGAGTTTTCATGTTCTCAACCTTCGATTCACATAAGTAGGTTCTCTTCTTCTCTTTTCATTAGTTTATTTTTTAGTTCTCATTTTTTATTCCACATGGATTGGGGGTCGAGTTTTGTCGGCAACTATTTGAGGTATTATGTTCTAACCTTGCATTTTATCACTTTTATCGTTCGGGTTTGTCGTTATTTTACTTTAATTTAAAAAATGGCACCATAAAGAACTCGACGTACCACCGAGGCACCGAGCAATATTGATGCCAATTGCTTCCATAACTAGAAATTTGAGAGGTTTTTCCTCCAAATGAGTGGGCGTTTGTTTATCTAAGAGCGTGGGTTTGATCGTATCATGTCTGCTTACAATGAGATATGGCATTTGGTACGATCCCACCGTTGGAACAATTTTTGCGTAGCATTGACCATACTGGTGGTTGACGCTATTGTTTACGAGTTTTATGCCTCCTTGAAAAATAGGGAGAATATTAAGCAATGGGGTGAGACAATCACTCGTGTTACTTTCTGGAGAAAAGAGGTACCGATTACACCTCGAGAGATTTGTTGATACTATGATGCCTTGTATTATCTCATGATCATTTAGAGACAATCACTCGTGTTACTTTTAGGTAGAGATAAGTAGTCCAACTAAGATTTTTAGATACGACTCTATTTTCTATTTATTTTTTTTGTTATTCTATTTTTAGTTAATTTTCTTCAATCTTTTGTGCTTGTAGAAAAGTTGTATGACTTGAATCGGTGACGGTGTCTTACCATTTGAGCTGGAACTGGAATGTGTCATCATACATGCAAGAAGGGTGGAACTTACGAGATATTCCATTGCCACCAAGAAAGCAACCTATCGAAGATTTGCAAGGAGAAATTCAACAACCACCACAACTACCCATGGAGAACAAAACTTTGTGCGACTATTTGATGCCCAACTTAGATGCTATTCGAGGTAGCATTAATCATCGGGCGATTAATGCTAACAACCTCAAAATTAAACCGACAATGATCCAAATGATACAATCGAACCTTCAATTTTAAGAGTCAATGAATGAGGATCCCAATCAACACCTTAAGCGATTTCTAACCTTTTGTGATTCTTTCAAATATAATGGGGTATCCGATGATGCTATTCGTCTTCAGTTATTCTCTTTCTCTATTACTGACAATGCTTTTATGTGGTTAGATTCACAGCTGGTAGATTCAATCAACACTTAGGATAAGCTAGTGAGCAAATTTTTTGCAAAATATTTTCCACCAAGCAAGACAATGAAACTTCAGATGGACATTACGAATTTTTGATAATTGGAAGGAGAGTCATTATACGTGGCTTGGGAGCTATTCAAATTGATGTTGCACAAGTTTCTGTACCATGGTTTACAAGATTGGCTACAACTTCAAGTCTTTTATAATGGACTTGATGGGAGTTTACACTTTAGTCGTGGTGGAGAATCTGTTGGAGCATTCATGTCAAAGTCTTATGCTAATGCTTGCCAACTCATCGAGGATATGGTGATGAACTCTTACATGTGGCTGGTTGAGTGATTCACATATCGAGCCAAACAAGCGGTAGCAAATGCTACCACTAGCGAGAATAAGTATCAATAAGTCCTCGAGAGGCTTAATCAATTGGAGATGAATGCGACAAAGACGTAAGTCCAAAACCAACCCAATCTAACCAATTTTAATGCAGGGCACGATGCTTAGAGCAACCATATAGAGGCTAATTATGTAGGAAATAGAGGATATAATCCTTAGATCCAGGTCTGTGGTTAATGAACCTATTCAATCAAATTGTGGGGGAGAAAGAAGTAGGTGAGAAGGATGAGAGCACCCACACTTCTATTGTCAGAGAAGGGGTAGTTAAGAAGGAAAAACCTGAAAGTGAACACACGTAAGTTGAAACCAAGGATAGACCAGTTCCATACCCACTACCTAGCCCAATACCCGTACGTATTTCGAGCCGTTTAGAGGAGAAAAAGAAGAGAGATAATGAGGAGTTCATAGATTTCCTTAATATTTTTAAAGCCTTGAATGTGAACTTTTCTTTGTTAGAACTTCTTGAGAAGATGCCCAAATATGCTAAGTTTCTTAGGGAAGTAATGTCTCGTCAGAGGATAGTAGGGAGAAGAGAGCAAATTATACTTAATAAAGAATGTAGTGCAGTAGTTTCTAGGAAAGTTCCTCCCAAACTAAAGGATCCCAATAGCTTTACCATCCCCGCTGAGATAGGAGGAGTGAGTTTTGGGAAGGCCCTCTGTGACCTAGGAGCCAGTATCAACCTCATGCCATTGTCAATTTATAAAAGGTTTGGCTTGGGAGAGCTTAAAGAAATGGAAGTCACATTGCAGTTAGCTGATCGATCTTTAGTATGCCCTAAGGGATTCCTTGAAGATGTGTTAGTGAGGGTTAGACAATTCATTTTTCGTATCGACTTTATTATGCTTGAGTTCGAGGAGGATCTAGAAATTCCTATACTCTTAGGGAGACCTTTCTTAACCATATATAGGGCCACTATAGATGTAGGATGGGGCGAATTGATTATGGATAACAAAGGGGAAACCAAGGTTTTCAAATGTGTCAAGCCTGAGTCTAAGTTTGAGGAGGCGTCACCATCACAAGCCAAGTGATTGAGAGAAAATGCTATCATGCTAACCAATTTGCATCTTTCATAGAATGGTGTAATTTTTCAAGTGTTCGCAGGCCAGGCAAGAGAATTTGAAAATGAAAGAGGATAAGGAAGGAAATACGACTCTCAAGAGGCCTTGGACGGCTGCTGAACAAATGACGAGTTCAAGTGTCGAAGACACCGATGAAAGACCATTCCTATGGTGTGACCGATCGCTCGAAGTTGAATTTTTAACTCACCGCTTGTGCTGAATGGAAAAATATTTGTAAATAATTATATGTTTTGAGCATGCTTGGGATCGATCATGAAACGTCACCTCAATCACGTCAACTAATAATGAATCAATTCAGTTTAATCTTTCTTGCTCTTAATAGTGTTTTTAATTATTAGTTACTTTCATTCATTTTAATTCTCGAATACTATAGTTATTTAATTATTGGTTAGTTAAGTAGTTGGGATTATTTTAAATTCAATTGCTTGTTGAAAGAAAAAGAATTTTCAAAATGGCACCAAGAGCCCCTAAATAATTTCGAGGTCAAACCCACTCTATCTAATCATCTAGATATAACAAGGACAAATTTTTGTCTGAAGAGGCAGAAATTTTTTTTCAATCAATACAATGTTGATCGTTCATCTATGAATGTGGTTTTGACTTAGATGCCCTATATTGCAAAGAAATTTGGACTTTAGTTCGTCACCATCGGTGGAACCAATTTGTGGTTCTACCAACTATGCTTGCTGTTATACCCGTAGTTCTAGAGTTTTACACTAATTTAAAATTTGTAGAAGATGATCGAGAATACGTAAGGCATGAGTGGATAGACATTGCCCTTGGATTTATTTGTGAAATTACAGTGTTCCTTTTTATCTAAAGGATGGTATTCAAAACATTGAACTTGATCGTTTTTCAAATATGGATATGGATGTCGTTTTGAATTTTTTAACAGGAGTTTAGGGGTATGGAAATGTGATGGAGGCATTGAATTTCCATTTTCTTTTACACAAGAAATTATGTTCCCTATAGCTAAGATGTGGATGCAATTCATTTGCACAGATGTTCGCCCTTTACTCAACACAAACATCATTAATGTTTTTTGAATTGTGGTTCTTTTCTCCATTTTGCAGCGCAAGTGTATTTGCATAGGACATTGGATTAATAGCGGAATAAGGAAATGTGTGGCAAAAGCTAAAGTAGGAATGTATTTTCCTCACCTGATTACAGATTTATGCCATAAAAAGAAGGCACAAAATGAAGATGCCTCCCAAGCAATCACACTAACTTTTTTGCAACATAATTGGCGACTCAATGCTTCACCAGTTCCAAGCTCTTCACCAAGAACAAATTCAAAATTGGAACCAACGAAGAAAGCACAAAATGGAGATGCCTCCCACACCCCTAAAGAGATCCACTAAGACAAAGGCGAAGAAAACTGATGAGCCTACCTAGTGGAAGCGTAGATTTGACTATGACATGCATTACAATGTACGACTCTTAGAGTCCATGAAAATAGGTATATACATGTTCATAAAGAGCCAAGGGGTATAGAGCATACAATGGCCCATTGGATCAAGTGATTCATCCGAGGACAAGGCATCAGGGGAAGAAAAAGAATGCAGTGAGAAGAATAATGATGACAAGGAGGATAAGTAGGAAACTAAAGATGACATGCCGTATCGGAATGACTTTTTTAGAGATATTTACTGACACGTAATGTAATAGGTTTAGAACCTAGTAAAAATAGTAGTTTTGGGACCACAAATCCAAGTCAAAAAAATATTTTAATATTATTTTCTATGTTTATAAAATGTGAATTGATATTTGTGAAAGTTTCGTGTGAAAATTTTATCGTTTGTGTGCCAATTTGATAAAAAAGACTTAATCACATAAAATGTAAAAGTGGCTTTCTATTTAATTAAGTGTTGAATTGATGTGTTTCTTTAAATGTGAGGTCCTTATGTTGTAGATGGACCATTGTATTCATGAAATGTCATAGATGAACATTAGTTAGTGGATTGCATATGATAATAATAAGGTTAAAAAGGTAATTAGTAAAATAAAGGTTAATTAAATAAAACCAAAGTAAAAATTTGTTCATTACTTTCTACATATTTGCTGAAATAAAGAAGAAGAAGAAAAGGGTTCATGGCCATTTAGGGTTTCGACATTATGAAAGCTTAATATGGGTATGTGTTTTACTCGATTTTTGATAATTTCTACATTTTTGTAATCGGTGCTCAATATACTATCATGCCCATGTCTGAATTTTGGAAATTGTTGATGATTTTGAGTTGAGCCATTATTGATAATGTGAGTTTTATAGATGATAGTATATGAAAGATATGTGTTAGATTATCATGTTTTGTAATGGGATTTTTGATGAATTTGAGTAATTTGGACTAAATTGTGAAAATGAGAAATTGAGGGACTAAAAGGTGAAATAAATGATAAATATGGGCTGATAGGGACTATAGGAAAATTCAGCTAAGGCATAATTTTGATGAATTTTGTATATTTGGTGTTTTGTGTAATAAGGACTAAAATGTCAAAATGTGTAATTTTAAGGGCTAAAGTGAAAAAATTCCCAAAGATGTGTTTATGTATTGAATTGAATGTGTTGGTGATTAAATGAATTAATTTTGAATACATATAGATCAAGAAAGGAGTAATTCAGATTTAGATTGAGGAAAATCGAAGATTATCGAGTAAACGATCTGAATCATCAATTTCGAGTACGAGATAAATTCGTACGTGATAAATGATGTTATAGTTATGTTTTAATGCTTTGATAATGCATAATTTGTATAGATATTTGATTACAGTTTGAGCATGATGATAATCGACTATGTTCGGCACTAAGTGTGCAGTTTGAAATAGCTTCAGCTACAAATGGCACTAAGTGTGCAAGTTAGAATAGCTTCGGCTATATTAGGCACTAAGTTTGCGATACCGCGATAGCTTCGCTTTATTGAAATGGCAGTAAGTGTGCGAGATTTTTACGGCTTCGACAAATCACTGATGCACTAAGTGTGTGAATTCTTAAAGCATGGAAAGACTTCTGAATGAATTAATGTATTTAAATGAGAGGTGAGAATGAAATGAATAAATACAGGAAAGTTCAGGTATGTTCAATACCTATGTGGTAGATGATACTATGTGTTTGAAGCTTGATGAATTCGTATGAACATATTAAATAAGATAGAATAGAATTGATGGATGAATTGTGAATTACTAAGTGTTTATTAGTTGATGTTTCGTATATTATAAACTGTTGATTAATTATGGTACGAACATATTAAGCTTTAAAGCTTACTGTGTGAAATATTCTCTGTTTCATAGTGTTATAAAGCTAGCTCGGATTTGGGGATTGTCAGCGACAATCAATTGCACTATCGAACATCTATTGTGGTACCATTTTGAGGGTTATATATATGGTATATGGCATGTATAGGCTAGAAGTATTTAGTATGTTTTGTGATGTGAATGTCTAGCCATGAGATTTGGCTTGTAAATGTTGGTATGTATGGCCTTTTAAGTTGGCCTAAATGATGTGTTTGATAGGTAAATCTTATGGTGTATATAATGTTCATGTGATGGTTTGAATATGGAATGTTGAATTAGCAAGTTTTGTAGTATGAAGTAAGTGATAAAATAATGAGTTTATGTATTTGAAACTTATATAAGTTGTGATGATTTTGGTACATTGATTAGGTATGTTTTGGTTGAGAAATTGAGTAGTGAAATTGGCTGGTATTTGAATGGCATGAAATATATACAAAATGGTTGAATTGGTTGCCTATGAATGTATCCAATAATGCTAAAATGAAGTAGTTTTGGAGTGGTTGAGATAGGTGGGAAATGTGGCTTAAACCAAGCCTAATTTCACCTCACATGGTTGAGCACACGGGCATGTGTCTCGACCTTGTGTCTATTGTAATTTTGTTAATCAAGTCAGTCTCGAGCATGGCCTAGACATACGGACGTGTCTGGTGTCCATTTCGAAGGGTACACGGGTTAGACACACGGGCGTGTGGTCAATCGTGTGACCCAAGTTAGTTTCGACCACGGCTAAGACACACGGGCATGTCTTGTTTTCGTGTGGTGAAGTCAGTATGTTTGCCCTGTTTTGCCATGGCTTAGACACACGGACATGTCTAATGCCGTGTGTGGCACATGGCTTGCTCACACAGGCGTATGACCTGTGTAACTTTGAAAAATGTTAAAGTTTCGAAAATTTTTGTATGAACTCGGTTTAGTCCTGACTCCTTTATAAAGCATGTTTAAGGTCTCGTTGACCTATGTAAGGGACTCGATATTGATATATAACTTATGATGTTATGATGATTGTAAAATGAATGATAAATGTGTCGATATGTTTAGTAACGCCTTTAACCCTAATCTGGCAACGGATACAGGTTAGAGGTGTTACATTTGGTTGGTATCAGAGCTATGGTTTACTCGATTCTAGGACTAACGTAGCATATGTGAGTTTAGCTATACATGCTATATATATAAACTGCGATAGCGTGATGATTCCTGATAGTTAAAATGTGTTTTTCATATAGCTAATGGATCCCGAACGAGCGATAGCTGATGATGTTCAGAGCAATACGCCCACTCCCACTCAAGGGGCAGCGCTTGCTGAATCTAGGCCGATATCTAGTAGTCAGAGAGGAAAGGCTAAGCAAGCCTTCTTCCAAATGATGACTAAGTGGTTCACAAAATTTGTACGAATGAATCCGACTGCTTAACAACCTCCATCCCACCTGTTCCTCAGCAAGTCCTTGTTGTACCACAAGTAATAGATCCGATTTGATTGAGTAAGCCGCCTGTTGATAAGATTCGTAAACACAGAGCTGAAGAGTTTCAAGCTACGATTGATGATGATGCCGAGAGGGCTGGCTTGAGAACACTATTCGAGTATTCGTTGAGTTGTCTTGTACTCCAAACGAATGTATTAAATGCATTTTATCTTTGCTTAGAGATAATGCATATCATTGGTGGAAAACGTTGACATCGGTGGTTCCTAGGGAACGAGTTACCTGGGAATTCTTTTAGACTGGTTTCGGAAGAAGTATATAAGTCAGAGATTCCTCGATCAGAAAAATAAAGAGTTTTTGGAATTGAAACAAGACTGGATGACCGTTAGTGAATATGAAAGAGAATTTGTACGTTTAAGCAATTATGCCCGAGAATATGTGTCTACTGAAGAGGTCATGTGTCAAAGATTTGTTGATGGATTAAATGAAGATATAAAGTTGTTAGTCAGGATACTTGAGCTGAAAGAATTTGTAGTACTGGTTGAGAGGGCTTGTAAAGCCAAGGACCTCAGCAAAGAAAAGAGAAAAGTTGACGCAGAGGCGAGAGATTCGAGGAAGAGATCGATGAATAAATCTTATCATTCCTTGTTGAAGAAATCAAGAGATTACTTTAATCGATCGACAACTTCAACGGGATATCAGGGTAGAGATAGAGGGAAACAATACACTAACCCTAAAGCTCAAACCACATCGGTATCGAGTGTTGGTAACATAAAAGATGTTAAGCCTGAGTGTCAACAATGTGGAAGATGACATTTTGGTGATTGTTGGGGAAAAAGTAATAATAGAGCTTGTTATAGTTGTGGTTCACGAGATCATTTTATAAAAGATTACCCAGAGTTAGCTAAAAAAGATAATGCTCAGAATAGGAGGCTGAGTAACACTGTAGCTAGAGGTAAACTTCCCAGAAATACGGGAAATGTGAGTGGTAGTCAAAGAGGGACTAAATATACCGCTGTTCAATCTGAGGCTCGTGCACCTGCTAGAGCCTACGCCATTTGAGCTCATGAGGAAGCTTCGTCTCTAGATGTGATTACGGGTACATTTACTCTTTATGATACTTTTGTGATTGCATTGATAGATCTTGGATCAACGCATTCTTATATTTGCACGAATTTAGTGAACAGTAAGAGTTTGCTTGTAAAGTCTACTGAATTTGTAATTAGAGTATCGAACCCCTTAAGCAAGTGTGTTTTGGTTGATAAAGTGTGCAAGAATTGTCCATTGATGATTCGGGGTAATTGCTTTCCAGCCGATTTGATGTAGTTACCATTTGACGGGTTTGACATAATCCTGGGTATGGACTGGTTAACGTTGCATGGTGCTGTTGTAAATTGAAAACGAAAGATGATTGATTTGAGATGTCAGAGTAATGAGATTATTCAAGTTGAATCAGATGTGTTGAATGGATTGCTAGCTGTGATTTCAGTGATGTTAGCTCAGAAATATGTGAGAAAAGGTTGCAAAGCTTATTTAGCTTTTGTGCTCGACACGAAAGTGACTGAAAAGAAGATTGAATCAGTGCCAGTTGTTTGTGAAGATTTAGATGTGTTTCCTAAAAAGTTACCGGGTTTACCTCTGATCTGGGAAGTTGAGTTTGGTATCGAATTAATAACAGGAACTACTCTGATATCGATAGCTCCATACAGAATGCCACCGAATGAATTAAAAGAGTTGAAAGCTCAGTTGTACGAATTGACATATACAGGCTTCGTACGACCAAGTTATTCTCCCTGGGGTGCACCGGTTTTATTTGTGAAAAATAAAGACAGAACTATGAGAATGTGCATCGATTATATACAGCTCAATAAAGTGACGATCAAGAATAAATATCCTTTACCGTGGATAGATGATTTGTTTGATCAGTTGAAAGGAGCTACTGTGTTTTCAAAGATAGACCTGAGATCAGGTTACTATCAATTGCGAGTAAAAGATTCAGACATTTCGAAAACTACATTCAGAACGAGCTATGGACACTATAAGTTTCTAGATATGCCTTTCGGATTAACGAATGCACCTGTTGTTTTTATGGATTTGATGAATAGAATTTTCAGACTGTATTTTGATCGATTTGTTATCGTATTCATTGATGACATTTTGATTTATTCGCGTGATGAAACTGAACATGCCGAGCATTTGAGAATAGTGTTATAGACTCTGCATGATAAGAAATTATTTGCAAAGTTCAGTAAATGTGAGTTCTGGTTACGCGAAGCTGGTTTTCTGGGACATATTGTATAAACATCTGGCATCTGAGTTGATCCGAGGAAGATTTTAGTTATTTTGGATTGGAAGCCTCTGAGAAATGTTTCTAGAGTCAGTAGTTTCCTTGGACTTGTCGGTTATTATCGAAGGTTTGTAAAATTGTGACTCCATTAACGAAACTACTTTAGAAAGATGTAAAGTTTGAATGGTCAGAAAGGTGCCAGAAAAGCTTTGATCAGTTGAAATCCCTATTAACAGAAGCTCTAGTGTTAGTACAACAGAATCGGGTAAAGAATTTGTGATCTATAGTGATGCTTTGTTGAATGGTCTAGGTTGTCTTTTGATGCAGGAAGGCAAAGTCATAGCTTATGCCTCGAGACAATTAAAGCCTTATGAAAAGAATTATATGACACATGACCTTCAATTAGCTACGATTATGTTCGCTTTGAAAATTTGGTATCACTATCTATTTGGCGAGAAATGTCACATATATTCTGATCACAAAAGCTTAAAATATCTAATGACTCAGAAAGATTTGAATCTACGACAGGGAAGATGGTTAGAACTGCTAAAAGACTACGAGCTTGTTGTTGCTGGTGCTTTAAGTCAAAAATCATTGTTTGCATTATGTGCCATGAATACTTATTTAGCTTTGTCTGATGATGATTCAACTTTAGCATAATTGAAAGCGAGATTGTTGTTTTTACAACAGATTATTGATGCTCAAAAGGTTGAAAATGAGATAATAGCAAAACGAGTTCAGTGTGATTTGGACTTTGATTCTGAATTTCGAGTTGATAATGATGATTTCTTGAGATTTTAATACCGAATTAGTGTTTCGAGAAATTTAGAGTTGATTCAGATGATTTTGAACGAAGCTCACAACAGTCATTTATTTGTACATCCAGGCAGTACAAAAATGTATAATGATTTGAAACAACATTACTGGTGGTTTAGAATGAAAGGAGATATCTCCAATTTTGTTTCGAAATGTTTAATCTGTCAGCAAGTTAAAGCTGAACATCAAGTGCCATCTGGTTTGTTACAACCGATTATGATTGTGGAGTGGAAATGGGACAGAATCACGATGGATTTTGTATCGGGTTTACCTCTGTCACTGAGTAAGAAAGATATAATCTAGGTTGTGGTTGATAGATTGACTAAATTGGCTTATTTCATTCCGGTTTGTATAGATTATTCACTTGATAAGCTTGCTGAGTCGTATATTTCTCAGATTGTGAGATTGCATAGAGTACCTATTTCTATTGTTTCAGATAGAGATCTGAGGTTCACATCGCGCTTTTGGAAGAAACTGTAAGAGGCTTTAGGTACAAAATTACGTTTCAGTACTACTTTTCACCAGCAAACAGATGGTCAATCCGAGCGGATTATTTAGATACTCGAGGATATGTTAAGATGTTGCATTCTTGAGTTTGAAGGTACGTGGGAACAGTATATGCCATTGATTGAATTTGCATAAAATAATAGTTTTCAATCGAGCATCAAAATGGCACCATACGAAGCCTTATATGTGAAAATGCCGTAAACCTTTGTATTGGTCAGAGCTCAGTGAAAATAAGATACACGGGGTTGATTTGATAAAGGAGATTGAACAAAAAGTAAAAGTGATTAAAGATAGTTTGAAAGTAGCTTCTGATTGTCAGAAATCTTATGCAGATTTGAAATGAAAAGATATCAAATTTGAGGTTGGTGATAAAGTGTTTTTGAAAGTCTCACTGTGGAAGAAAGTACTTCAATTCGGCAGAAAAGGCAAATTGAGTCCGAGGTTCATCAAGCCGTATGAGATTATCGAGCGTATCGGGCCAGTTGCCTATAGATTGTTGTTGCCACAAGAATTGGAAAATATTCATAATGTATTCCATGTATGGATGCTAAGAAGATACCGATCCGATTCTTCGCATGTTATTTCCCCGACTGTGGTTGAAATTCAGCCTGATATATCTTATGAAGAAGAACCAATATAGATTTTAGCTCGTGAGGTCAAAGATCTGAGGAATAAAAGAATAGCATTAGTGAAAATGTTGTGGCATTGACACGGGGTTGAAGAAGCTACATGGGAACCCGAGGATGCTATGAGAAAGCAATATCCAAACCTATTCACTGGTAAGATTTTTGGGGACAAAAATCCCTAAAGGGGGAGAGTTGTATCAACCCGGTTTAGACTCTAGTCAGAATAGTGGTTTTGGGACCACAAATCTGAGTCAGAAAAATATTTTAATATTATTTTCTGTGTTTATAATATGTGAATTGATATCTGTGAAAGTTTCATGTGAAAATTTTATCATTTGTGTGTCGATTTGTTAAAAAGGACTTAATTGCATAAAATGTAAAAGTGGCTTTCTATTTAATTAAGTGTTGAATTGATGTGTCTCGTTAAATGCGAGGTCCTTATGTTGTAAATAGACCATTGAATTCATGAAATGTCATAGATGGACATTAGTTAGTGGATTATATATGATAATAATAAGGTTAAAAAGGTAATTAGTAAAATAAAGGTTAATTAAATAAAACCAAAGTAAAACTTTGTTCGTTATTTTCTTCATCTTTCCTAAAATAAAGAAGAAAGAAAAGGGTTCATGGCCATTTAGGGTTTTGACACTATAGAGGCTTAATTCGGGTATGTGTTTTGCTCGGTTTTTGATAATTTCTACATTTTTATAATCGTTGCTCTGTATACTATCATGCCCATGTCTGAATTTTGGAAATTTTTGATGATTTTGAGTTGAGCCATTGTTGATAATGTGAGTTTTATGAAAGATATGTGTTAGATTATCATGTTTTGTAATGAGATTTTTGATGAATTTGAGTAATTTGGACTAAATCGTGAAAATGAGAAATTAAGGGACTAAAAGGTGAAATAAATGATAATTGTGGACTGGTAGGGACAATAGGAAAATTCGGCTAAGGCATGGTTTTGATGAATTTTGTATATTTGGTGTTTTGTGTAATAAAGACTAAAATGTCAAAATGCATAATTTTAGGGGCTAAAGTGCAAAAATGCCCAAAGATGTGTTTGTGTATGAAATTGAATATGTTGGTGATTAAATGAATTAATTTTGAATACATATAAATCAAGAAAGGAGAAATTCGGATTTAGATCTAGGAAAATCGAAGATTATCGAGTAAACGATCCGAATTGTTAATTCCGAGTACGATTTAAGTTCGTACGTGATAAATGATGTTATAGTAATATTTTAATGCTTTGATAATGCATAATTTGTATAGATATTTGATTACGGTTTGAGCATGATGATAATCAACTATGTTTGGCACTAAGTGTGCGGTTCGAAATAGCTTCAGCTACAAATGGCACTAAGTGTGCGAGTTGGAATAGCTTCGACTATATGAGGCACTAAGTGTGCGATACCGAGATAGCTTCAGTTTATTGAAATGGCACTAAGTGTGCAAGATTGTTACAGCTTCGACAAATCACTGATGTACTAAATGTGTGAATTCTTAAAGCATGGAAAGACTTCCAAATGAATTAATGTATTTGAACGAGAGGTGAGAATGAAATGAATAAATACGGGAAAGTTCAGGTATGTTTAATACCTATGTGGTAGATGATACTATGTATATGAAGCTTGATGAATTCATATGATTAGTGAAGTGGGGTTGAGTTAGCTCGTAAATGATTCTCGCTAGAAATAGTGTTTAAAGAAAAGAAAAAAATAAAAGAAAGAAAAGTGAAGCTCAAAAGCATTGTGAGAGATAAGAACAAACAAAGTATAAAAATGCTCAAAACAAGAAAAAGAAAGAAGCATAAAATAGTCTTGAAATCATAGTGCTAAAAATGAGCTAATATCAATTATCTTTTTCCACATTATTTGAGAGATAATGAAGGTGAGAGAAAGAGAAATAAGGCAGTGAGATGTAACAATTACATTTGGGAGGAATTGGGAACAATGTCATGTGCTATACTATTCATAGTGCTTGAATCGTTTTGAGATGAACTTCCTTAAAAACTGTACCAACCTCAGCCTCAAAATGTTACAAGCCTAAAAGACCTTTGGGACACAAATAAGTCACCGACACATCAATTTGTATATAGCTTGAGTTTGTTACAATGAACATGAACAATTCCTTTTAAATATCTATGAGCGATCCGTATAATTTATTTTGACAGATGACATTTGTACATATATTCATTTACATTGCCCCTATCTCTATTGACACTCTAACTGTTTGAACTAATAATATTTGCATTAGTAGGTAAATTAGCTAGATATCATTCTAAAATTGCATGTTAAGTAATTTTTGTACAAATTTGATATTGTATAACTATATAACTTAATTGTTTGATTTAGTCCAATGGTCTTCTTTTTGCATGTTTTGTGTGTTTGCTTGAGGACAAGCAAAGACTTGAGTGTAGAGGAATATGATCTGCCACAAATAATGTGGCAAATTAGGCTTTTCCAACATACTTAAAGAGATTTTTCTCAAGCAAAATAGAATTTTTTAACTTAGTTTTTTTATTTACTTAATTTTATATTTTTTGGGTAATAAGTGAAAATCTCTCATTTATTGTCTATTTTTTTACCCAAATTGGTCAATAGTGCCATTGGGAGGACTGACGTGTGTTTGAGTGATGTAGGGACATGCCAAAGGTTGAAAATGAGCTAGAATGGCATCTAAGGCGATGATATCACGATACCCAACCCCTGGAATAGTGATACCTTTAGTAGTATAGAAGACCAAGCAGATCCTTCAGTGGTATCGCGACATCTTGCGTGGGTATCATGATATCCACCTCTCAAGGAAGACCCCAAGTTCAATACTTCCCAAGATATCGCAATATGCTCTTCTAGGTATCGTAATATTGCCTTCGTCAAAGGGACAAACTTGGAAAAAAGGACAACCTTGTCTACCTGACCCGCCAATCATACAAGGCTTATGTAGGGGACATTTTGGCATAGAAAAGTCATCAGAACACCCTTCAAAATAGCCAAAAATTGCTAAGGAGGAGAGAGACACATTCTAGGTTAGTTTTAGGTTTAGTATTCTTTAGGTTTTCTTTATTTTTTTTTGCACTTTTCTAGAGTTTTTAGTTTTTTTCTCTTTTTTTACCTTAGATTAGACTTTATTTTATGAATTTACTTCTTGTTCTTGTTGTTAGTTAACACTATAGCTAAGGTTTATTTGCATTTCAAGACTCTTTAAGCTTTAGTTTATTGTATTTTAGTTTATTTTACTTTAAATATGTTAAATCTTGTTTCTTTTATGTTTCTTGCCTTAGATTTTCTTGTTAAATGCTATTGGTTTCATGCTAATTAAGTTTAATTGTATAAAAATCTCAACTTTTATATTTTTCTTAGAGTTTACTTTCATGGTTGCCCTGTCTTCCACTGTTTTTTTTTCACTTTGAGCATGTGTAACTAAACCTTTTAGGAGGTTGGTTGATGGAGATATGGATAAACTAAAATCTTTGGACAAGGGACTAATGCGTAACAAATTGGGATAATTTGAATAGAACTAAGAACTTAGGTAGTGAAACCCCTACAGGAATATCAAGACAAAGGGAGATCGAGAGGTAATCTTGTCACACACCCATTTGTTAGTCCTAGATTAATCGACGATATCAAGAAATAAGCCGCACCTAATTTTTCTAAGTCAGTGAAGTTGAGATCGAGAGATAAAATTGAACCACTTAGTAATTTAAGCGATTTATATCCCCAAACCAAGATTTGGTAAATCACATCAAAGTCAACGAACCCCCATTAGTGATTTGCTAGATAATCCCAGTAGTTTACAATTTCTTGCAATCTAGTCTTTAGAGTAGAATATTTAATTTTCTTGCAAAACTTCCCTTCATGAATTGTCATGCTATAGAATCGTATTAGTAGCCACTTAGACTCTATTGTGCATGCTAATCACTATTTAATCACCTCTTCTTTTGGGTTCGATCCCTGGAATATTTCAGTGATTCACTGTAACACTAAAATTGTTACAATTGACCTGTACGCTTGCAATAAAACTGGACATTAAAAATTGTTTCATAAATTAGTTGTTTTAATGCGCACGCAGCCAGTCAGGTATATTAGACTATTTGACAGAGGGGTGTGGGAAGTGGACTCGCAAAACCAATTCCAAGGTGCCCTTAAAATTTAACACGACCATTGTGTTCCTGATAGCCAATATGTAGACGTAATTCATTTGCACCCGCCTGGCACTGACTCATAATGCTTCTAACATTACCTCCTATCGAGCGGTTATGCTTTATTCTATATTTTTAAAAGATGAAATTTGTATTGTCCAGTAGATCCACGAGGAAATGCCAAAGTGCATAAGGAGCCAAAAGAATAGTATGTATTTCCCATATTTGATTACCACTCTATGCCACTGAGTTGACATTCCAATGTCCTTGATTGAGCCATTCATGAGACCTAGGAGGGGTGTGATAGGGGACAACTTATACGACCAATTCATCGAGCTCCAAAGGAAGCAAAATCGAGAAAAGGAGCAAATAACTAAACATAGAAGCGACACCCAGGGGCCAATGAAGAGGAAGAGTAAAGCTCAAATGTCGAAGATGACGAGGCTCATAGATATGTCCAAATCGGAGTGGCAAACCTAATGATGCAAGATATGGGTGACATTCTAATTCGCATTGTAGAATAGAATGGGTGGTCTACATTAGCACCACTCTTGAACATGCTCGAGAGATTCCCATCGCCAGGCAAGGAGGGCGCCAACAATGATGAGGATGATTCTGGTTAGGTGGAGGAGACCCTGACCATGCCACTGAACTATGAGTGAGTATTTAGACCAGACTGGTATGAAGGGCATGGTGATCCACGACTTGAGTCATCATAGCCCAACCCAAACTTTTAGAAGGTGAGCTACGAAAGCATCAGCGAGGCACGGGAGAGGCAAGGCACATATGATGGAGGAGTCAGAATTTGAGTCCAACTAATTCTGAATATTCTTATTTTTATTTGGACTTTGTACTTTTTTATTTCTAGTTTTTGTTTTAGTTTTAATTAGTTAAGATTTAATTGTTTATATGTGTGTGTGTGTGTTTTAGTTTTTCTTTGTAGGAACCCCATTGTTAAGTACAAGCTTACTGGTAATTTCTGGAAAGCCCTTAGGTTGTTATCAAGGGGATTTACATTTTTGCAGTAGTGCATGCATAGATTTTTAGAACTGGTTCGTTAGGAAGGAGGCTTCTTGATTATAGGTTGCATGCAACTAATTCATGCATGGATGTTAAAAATTTTAGTAGGTAAATAATATGATTGTCATAATTGTTTTTTTTAAGCCCATGAAGCTAGTGAAGGTCCGAGTGGTCAAGGCAAAGGACCAGTAGAGTAGACTCCATTATGGAGTTGCTGTTGAGTTTCTTCTTAATTTTCACACGTAAGTATGTTGAAATAAAGTAATGCTCAGAAATAATTTTTGTTAATAAGTTAGCCCATATGCCAGTATAATTTCTGATGGTATTTAAGTTCTTGTTATATGTTAGCTTAGTTATGGTATGCTTGTGTTTTTCATTAGTCTTATATAGTCTTTGCCATGAAAATTTGCTTTCCTTAGAAATAAACACGCATGAAGGTTTAAGTCTTTAAAATTTTCTTAATAACTTTCTTGAGGTGAAATCCTATGAGGCATAAAAATCTAAATATGATTTAGGCACATTTTCTTTGGATCGTTTTAGCCTTTCAAGCCTACCATATGATTTTAACCCTTGAAACCTTAGTTTGAGCCAAATATCCTATTTTATTGTTACTTACCTATATAATAAGCCACCATATTATCATCTTTTAAAATTTTACCCTATCTTACACCACTCTTAACTATAATTGTCTTGGTAAGTAAAATTAGGGGGGAAATTCAAAAAGATGTACGTATTCAAAAAGAAAAAATAAGAGAGAGAAAAATATCTACTCAAGTGCTGAGATGTATTGTTGAGGATAAGTTTCAAATTAAGTTTGGGGGTGTTAAACTCCATTAGTAGAAAGATTGTACCCGAAAAGATCCAAGACAAAGTTAGGATTAAAATGATTTAGCCTAAAAATCACTTCTCTTTATCCCTACCTTGAGCCTAGCCCCATTACAACCTTATAAAAGACCTGTTGATTTTGATAATGTTAGCTCGATGGAACAAACCAAAAATGCCAAAAGGGGGTGAATTGGATGAATAACCTGGATGAATGGTTCAACCTAAAAATCACTTCTCTTTATCCCTCTTTATTGGAATAGATGACCCATTAGTAATTATTCTCCAAACTTCATAATCGTTAGCTTGGATGAATAGTTTCATTCTTGTTCTCCAGTATGAGTAGTTGGTTCCATTGAATAAAAGAGGCTTCATAGTGGAATGCCCTTCACCCAATATGATAGAATTTTTCTCCAATGCCATAAAGCAAAATTCTTGACTTGTGACTTCCATCTTGGATATTTTGAGGATCTCTCTTGGTGTAAAGAAGTCTCTAGAGTTTTAGATCTAATACCAATTATTAGCTCGATGGAACAAACCAAAAATGCCAAGAGAGAGGTGAATTGGCCTTTAAAAATTTTGGTGAAAGCAAAGACAAAAAATGAAACAATGAACACAAATAATTTAGAGTGGTTCGGCCCCAATTGCCTACTCCACTACTTGAGCTTTCCACCACTAAGGTTCAACCTTTGAGGACATTGTTTAACCTTACAACTTCTTAAGATTTCTACCCTAAATCTTAAGTTACAAACCCTCTCTAAGAGATACAAATAAGCAAACAAATAAAAAATCCTTACAAGATTTAGTTGTTTGCAAAATGAAGCTCAAATACAATAAAATACACTTGAGAAAGAGAATAGATATAAAGCTCACAAGTGTATGTAAGAAGAATATGAAAGTATTAAGCTCTAAGGTTGTTTGATTGATGATTTTTGCTTGAAAGTGCTTTTCTTGTAGTTGTAGGTCTTTGGAAGATGGTATTTATACCCCCTAATAGATTTTCAGTCCTTGAGGTTGTTGATGTTGCGAATATGACCATTGGGGATGTAAAACCAGATCATTTATTTCACCTGCAAATGCGAGTATCGGTACTAAATAAAAGGGTAATTTTTGTAATAAATACAATTCAATTACTGTTGGGATTTATTAATCGATACCAAAAAATGTTTTATTGATACTTTTTGAAATAGTTATCGATACTGGATTGATACTTAATAGGTTTTATAAGAAACAAAATGCTATTTTGGTATCATTTTTAAGAAAGGTTCGATTATTCTCTAAATGTATCCATACCGAAAAAAAATGGAATCGATAATTTTTAGGTTTTTGAAAACAAAATGCATGTTTGGTCTCGATTTCTCAAAAGGTATCGATAATTCTAAAAATATTGATACTTGGCCAAATGGAATTGTTACTTTTGCCTAGAGCAATTCTG